>NW_018403431.1:3104-14242 GCF_002113885.1 Mizuhopecten yessoensis | reverse complement strand
GGGGGGGGGAGGGGTCCGCGTCATAATGACGTCACACTAAATATACACACCTATTGGAAAACAGGGGCAATAATCCGGTGAGTAACACTAAAACTGATGACGTCACAATCGAAACACACATGATGATATGATGTGTCTGAGGGGCCGTAGGTTCAGGGGGTTGCTAAGGACAGCCGCCATCTTCGATCCGGATCCAAGATGGCGGCTGTCCTTAGCAACCCTCCCCCTCAGACACATCTATTCATGATATGCAGTATATTTCATCGAGTATCTTTTTGCTGTACAATTTTTTATAACTACATTGTAATTAGGTAAATATACGCTTTCATTATCAATACATACATATGTATGACTCCATCACACTTAATATGTACAAAATATAGCAGCTTTGGAGTACTCAAAATACAACCTTATACGCTTTTTGTCGTGGATTAACGTTATCGCGATTATTAATACGTAATACGAAATAGGACGTACCCTGTACGTAATTGTGTAACCATACACCAATAAATCTTATAAAAAAAACATTAACATTTTTTTCTTTGACTAGTGTTATAAACCGTAGGGCGTTGATGAAATTATTCGTCGAGAATGACGACATTTTTTGTATTTGTTTGGTAGGTGGAAATAGAAAGGAAATCAGTTTTGATCTAACTTTGGATTTATAAAGTGTCAATCAAAGCCATACTGGTAGCTGTGTAATGACGTGTGGCTGTGTAAATAATGATGGGTACCCATTAAGTCATCACTAATAAGTCCACGAGACAGGTGAACTAAAAGGTAACGTTTCCTTCACTGACTTTATACTTATTTTATCTCTGCAGCAATCCTCCTGAAAACGATCAAAATGTAATCCTTTGAAAATGCAAATCACTTCAGGGAAAACTAAAACGTGTTGTTCAATTTAACAGCTTCGTCGTGGGCTATAAAAGGCAGCTCATACTCATTTACTGATTATTTAAACTACGCTGTGTTCTTCAAAATAGTGAACAAATACTACTTAACGAACTATTTGCAGAATATATGCGTGTCTTATTTCGTTAATCCAGTCCAAGACTTCAAGTATCGGGTACGTTAATTGGGATCAGTGTTACCTTTGATGGAGCCCTGCATGGTACGTATGTGATGGTCGTCTGTCACCTCAGTGATGTCCTTTCGCGGGGTTTTTCGATTTATTATACACTGTATATATGTGATGCAAGGTTTGCTTGGTAAGACATAAGTCAGTCACAGCTACATGTAAGTGTTCTCACGAGAGTCGTACCTGACGAACCGAGTTGACCTTTTTCAAGATAAAGTATATGTAGCTGTCCTATATTTATTTAGATACGCCATATATTGTAATAAGTTGCGTCATCTAAGGAGTTCTTTTAAATATGACCTACACCGTAATATGTTTTGTAAAATGCAAATGCACTCGTGGTACTCTTAACCTTTGTTAGAATGGCGTTCGCATATACTCAAACAGCTGAAGAATAGGAACTAATGAGGGGATTCTGCAGCATGTTAAGTTGTAGGTCATAGAAGATAAAGAAGAGGCAGCTAGTTCCCAAAATTCGTTAGTACATCTTAACGTGAAATGAAAGGGTTGAACAAGTACATAAACAAATAGACCTCACATAAAGGTGAGACACACCCATACCGATTCATCCAACTCGTTTCATTTGGGCAACAAAAAAAAAGCTATTTGTGTTTGAAATGTATAATCCCAAGACATGTCATTTTATTGTGGGGTAGCGTAAGGCAAGTGTTTACGTTACCTTAGTCATTATTTAAAGGAAGAGTCTATCAAGAGTAATTTGCGTATAGTACAAATTGCCATATTATATTGGTGCCAATAGTAAACAATTATGTGCTCATTAACTATCATTGTAACTTTTTTATTCAAAGGGGAAATAGAGAAAAAAAACTATTCTTTTGAATACGAAAACAAATAGTTTAAGAAATTTCAATTTCCAAAATGCTTTTGTTTAAGACCTGACATTACTGTACGATGGAATTATCAATATTCTTCTAGAATTTCGGCAAAAAATGATGTTGCAAATTATTGAACATGTGGACAAAATCATTTTCTGTATATTTTCCCTCGATCCTAGTGTGATATTAAGTTTCATAAGTCTCCATTATTACAAAAATAGATACGTTTGCGTTTGTCATTTTTTTTATAATAAGGTCAGGTTATGGTCATGTTTTG
This sequence comes from Mizuhopecten yessoensis, assembly GCF_002113885.1. NCBI lineage: Eukaryota > Metazoa > Mollusca > Bivalvia > Pectinida > Pectinidae > Mizuhopecten > Mizuhopecten yessoensis. The sequence goes on along the minus strand of NW_018403431.1, from coordinate 12,048 downwards.
TCTCTTACGCCATAACATACATGTAGGTTATTTGTCCTAATTGAAATGTACTAAAACATAAAACTACAATTATAAGCTCCGTAGTACGGAAACGTAAATGGACCTCTACTTATTGGAATAAATGTCACTTTATCGACATAAGGTATGTCGACTTAACGACATTTTACTAGACATATCGTCATTTAAATGTCGACATTTCGTGTTATATCATAACTTGTCAAAATAGTTTACACGTAGAAAAATAATGTCGAAATGTAGAAACTTGTCTTAAATTGTATGTCGATAACTAAAAGTCGATGTATTGTGTTATATTATAATTTATCGTAATGATTAAGTTAATTATGCCGATAAGATATATCGAATTTTAAGAACCTCGACATAAATCTGTTTTCATGTTATGATCAATTATATATAGCAAGATATGTATGTTGACATAACGTTATAATAAAGAAGCCAATGTCGTATGTCACAATATAAATCATTAACGACGACGGCAAAGGAACAAGGTACATGTACCTGCAGGTCGGGCTGAAATACATGCAGAAGGAAATATGCATCTGGTAGGTTTACAGTTACATTTAAATATACACATATATTTATCTTAAATTGCTAGTATTACTCGTGTGTGGAGAGAAAACGTTTTGAAATTAGAGATATAAAATGTTATTTCATCCAATCAGAGGGCAGACGGGTTTTCTTAAATGATGATACTCGCGTTCCATTTGTCCGAATACAACACATTTACTCTCACATAATACTAATAATTGAACGAGTGGTGACGTTTTATTAGTTATCTAATTACTTAATATACCCCCTTTTCCAATTTTCCTAAACCATACCATAGAAACCACATCCCAGCTCATCTTTTAAGTATTTTAGTTCCAAATAGTGGGACGCCAGTTCTTATCGAACAAGTGGTCTGTTGCAAACTTTTGATACTATTTGTTAACATTATGTGAATTTTATGCCGATCTTCGTTTTAGAAATTCTTCAAATTGGCACAATCATTGAACAACAATTGAACAAGAATATTCGGAAAAACAGAAGCAAACCTGAAAAAATCGAAAGTCCTTTTTGAAACATCCCCCTCCTTAACTACACGATTATCTAAGACGTCACTACTAGTTTCGTAAACACTATTTGAATTGTTTTCTAGTTTTTAATTAGATAATTAATTGATGAAAATAATTATATTTAAATGATTATTTATTAAATTAAAAGGTTCTTAAGGGGAAGTTTCTGGAACTATTTGTGTGGGCGCAGCGAGCTACAAATTCAATGCGACCTTTTTTATCAGTCGTTTCTATCTAGAGAAGGCGTATTGATAAAGATTATGCAGGCGTCTTTCTCGCATTATAAAATAAATAGAATCTAACCCTCGTGTTTATGTTATATAGAATTGATTAATCTCGTAAATTAATTTTATATAAAATAAATAAACTCGTTTGTACAAGGGTAAACTGTCTACAGAAGCCTGAGAGACCACCTGGTTTTTATTATACATGTATATATATGACGTGATACAACCTCGTGAGGTATAACAATTTCAGAATATTTGAAGGTGAATTTCATGTGGCAAAATTGAACAATAATGTTGCCACTTTCAAACTCTATGTGAAAGACATGATTACTCACATTTCTTATTCATATAACACATTTCTGAAAATAGTAGGCCAACCGGCATAACATATTCTCTATTTCGTCTTACTATGCAGCATTTTCATTTCAGATCCATGTGTATGTGGCCATGGCTTTACTGACATGCAATCATGCAGTGGAACAATTTCCAGGAGCAGAGGCGTCAACTGAAGAGTTGGTGCGGTATTATTTCAACAAGTCCTTTAATTACCATGATATTTGTGGTTTTCTACTATTCGTGCATCATATAGTAGTCAGCAGAATTACGGTTAAAAGGATTTTGCGACGATTGAAGGCAAGGCGGTACGGAATAGAGAGTCCACTCGAGGGAATCGTTCTGAAAATAATCGGACATCATGCCATGGGACACATTGACTTAGGGTACAAATCAAAGTGGAAACACTTAATTACACAAGGTGGAATAAAAGTAAGGCAAGAAACCGTGCGAATAACGTTGAAAACCATAGATCCTAGAGGGGTTGAACTACGTAGTAAAACAATTGTTAGGAGACGACGCAAATCAGTCAAGGTCCTTGTTTTATTTTTCACGGCAATGGATATGAGAAGTTGAAGCCATTTGGTATTGCTATACATGGAGCGATTGATGGGTTTTCTCGAAAAATATTTTGGTTAAAAGCCGGGCCCTCCAATAACAATCCCCGTATTATCACCAGGTATTTCATAGATTGCTTAAAAGAGATGAATGCTATCCCAAGAATGGTGCGCTGTGATGCAGGGTCTGAACATGTTATAATTCGTGACATACAATTCGCCTTACATTCATTTCATCACGGCAACATGTCGGGTGAAAATAGTTTTACTGTGGGTAGATGTACTGCTAACCAACGAATCGAGATGGTTTGGAGCTTTCTCAAGAGATCATTCACGCAGTCCTGGAGGAATATTTTCAAAGTCATGATCGATTTGAATTTATTAAACAACGCTGATAATCTCCATATACAATGTAGACGCTTCTGCTTCTTGTCTGTCATACAAATGCATCTGGACAGGTTTCGACAAACATGGAACGTTCACCGGATACGATCTGAGCCAAATGGGGAGGTTCCAACTGGTATACCCAATGTCATATGTTACCAGACACTTAGATATGGGGCACGCGATTGCTCATGTCATCTTGCCTGTAGCATTGTCGTTCTTGATGATATTGCTGATTCTTATACTGAGGCGTTCCCCCAATATGGATGTTCTCGAGAATTCAGGGATTTATTGGAATTAATCAATGGCCAAAATCTGCATGAGAGTGATCTGCCAGCTTCACCGAATGACGCAAAAGTGCTATTCATAGAAATGATATCCTTACTTGACACTATGTAATAATAGTGATGTTCTCGTGTCCATGTATCATGTAGACAGTTAATTGACACATTGAATCAATTTAATGAGTTACACATATATACCCTTATCGCTGAAAAAATAGTATTCTATTAAATTACTCCAAATCAAATCGCATTATAGTTACAGTAAATCTGTATAACAAACTTTACCCCGAACAGTTAATGACGCATCAACCATATTGAATTATCGTCAAAAATAAAAAGTCGTAAGTCTGCATTATAAATATGAGCATGTCCTATGAAAGTCTCATAAGACTTCCAAACAAGCGGCAAAATAGTTGTTTGAACAACTCCAGTTGAGCACGGGTATGTTCATCAAAGACGGCGTTTTTTTCTATTTTGGTCAGATTATGAGGTAATAACTCCAGTTGAGCACGAACTTTATCATATATGGCTTCGCCATCTATCTATTCAATATACACGTGCTCATCTGGATAGAGCACCTCATAATTATAACCTGATCAATGTAGAAAATCATAAACATGTACTACATAAATAAACATTAAAGAATATAAAAAGCAAAGATTAATGAGTTAAATGACATGAAAAAACATGTTTTAGTAATATTCAACAAATTCTTGATCATGTGATAAAAACGAATCTTAAATTTGTAAACACGTCAATTTTTCACTTTTTTCAAATGTTGTATATTCATTTACGATCATGTAGTTGAGTCTTATATATCGTATAATATTCGTATTTCAATATGACAGTTTTACAAGTAAAAAATCTTGCATCAACAATACAGTGCAGAAATACAGATTTTGTCTTTTTTTCGATGGGCAAAGGTGGGGTCAACATTTGACCCCCTCTTTGATTTCTTTTATTCTTTTGCCATATATAGATACGTAAAAATGATCAATAATTGCATATATGATTATTCATAATTACAACTGATAACCTTAGTGGACCTCCTTGCATAACACCAGGTTGGTCGACGGGGGTATCCTAACAAAAGGACAGATAAATGTCACAGGAGAATGATATTTTGAAAATGAATTATGATAGTGTACAATGCATAAAATTACTGTTATGTTGATACTAAATATGTCATATACATGAAGTAAGCGTAGTGATACTTTTAATTGGAAAAACATGCAAAATTTTCACAAAATTCAAAATCTTACCAACATTGTCTACTTGCCTATATATAGGTACAATGGTAGTCCTATATTATTATAAACTTCTTTAAAAACTTTCCATATTTATATTATCGTGTTTAGTCTGCACTAAACCCAACAGCACACACAGGTTATACTCTGCTATGTTTTTTGTCGATAAAATAACAAACACTTAAATTGTCGAAAATGAGCACTGATTCTAAATGCCAGAAATCGAACATATGTATGCATCTTTGTGTTGATTTTTATAATAAGGTGTACAAAGAACCAAAAAAGAGGGGGCTTACTTCAAAATAAACGCCCATTTGTAATTAAAAGATGTACAACAAATGAAACAAAATTTAAAACAAAGATGTGCAACAATTACATTTTTACACAATAGTACATAAAGGTGGATACAAATTAGGGGAGGAGGAGGGTAACTGATTTTTTAAGGAGATTTTTCAAAAATGTCAGCATGGAAAACAAATCTGCACAGGTCACGTGACTTTAGTACACCAATACATCACGTGACTACTTCTATAGGGATGGACTAGTTTAAAAAACGGAAAGTTATCCTCCATCCGGAACCAACAAAATATAACAAATAAAAATATCATATACTAACCAGATAATATAAATTACTTTATGCATTGCATCAATACAAATATATTCTGTCTACAGAATTATTTTTATGAAATATCAAAACCGGTCAAGTACTTTTTTAGCATGCCAAACATTAACTTGAAACCCAATATGCTAATATTTTCAACTGTCCTCTATCTTATTTAATTGTTCATCTGCATGTCCAATTGATATTTTTATGATTACAAAAACTTATACATCCAAATTAGTCTACTTAATTTAAATATAAAAGCAATTTGATGCACTGGCCCATTGCTGGTTGCATCATGATAATTCTTTGGAATATTTACTGTTACAGTTTGAGTTACAACATACACACAACACAACTTACTGTTGATGTCCCAGCATTGGCCATAGGGTTGGTGCTGGTGTCTGTACATGTACTGGTATTGTTGGGGCTGTTAGGGCCGACATTGTAGAGATAGGAGTTAATTTGTTGTGATGGGCCTTACTGGTGGTGTCACGACAGGCATTGTTGTGGTTGGTGGTACCGGTACTTGTGATGCTGGTGTAGTTACGTTGCCCATAGTGAAGACATTTGTGGAGGTCGACGTAGCTACATGACTGTATTCCACAAATGGATCAGGCAAATCAAATCCATCAGAATCCGATTATCCAGTCTCGAGGCCCTCAATGTCAAAGAACAAACTAAAACTAAAATTGATCAGTTGTAATTGAATACATGTACTTCAATTTTCGTTACTCAATGTATGCTGCACATAGAATTGATAACCATAAAAATGGTATTCATATTTGTTCAATAAACATTTACAAAATTAAAATTGTGTAAAAATTTAATTAAGATTCATAACCATCTGTTGTTGAAAGGTTATCAATGTTTGCAAATAATTTGCCTGAAGTACTAGTATGTAATGTATGTTCGAGATGTTAATTGCTTGAAAGTTTTGAATTCACAAAGTACTCTCTATTACAGCCTTGCAAACCCATATAAACCTATAAAAAAATATATGTGCTTTTAATGATATGATTTACATAGGGAGACCAAAGAACTTTTGAATTAAGATGTATACAAAAAGCCAAAGTTCATAATTATTTTTAAAAAAAAGAGCAAGAAAAAAAAAGAAAAAAATACAGCACTTTTCATTTTAAAATGATAATTCTTTCCTAGCAGTCAATCAAGTTTTGATAATACCATTTATCATATCCGGTATATGTTCATTTGTCACTGAATTTAGTCATTGATTTGCAACTATTATGAGTTGGCTGATAATTAATCCCACCTGTGTAATGTGTTCTTGTTTTTGTACATACCTTTCCTTTGTTAGCAAATCTATGCGTGGTTTTGTGTACACGCAACATTTGTCAGATAGTTATCAAGAGGGAAGCTTGTTTCCGGGATCTCCTCTCCTTTGCTGGTGCCAAGTTTTGTTTCCATTCTCCTTATTTTCCCTTTGAATTCTTTTCATTTGGAAAATACCTCTCCTCTAACTTGTTCAGTGTTAGACCATAGCTACTATCTGATGGAAGTGACAATGTTCCTGTTCCTCCAGTTGTGGAACCCCTACTGCTTTTCACCTGGGCATAGCGACGTTCCCCATAAAGAAAATGCATCCAGCCAACTTGGATTGTGGAAGTAGATTGATTTTTCTTCTTTCCTAACGACTGCTGAAGTTGATAATAACCAATTAAACAAGTATGAATATATTTTTGGAAAATCTTCAGAATTATTTCATCATTCTATGTACATGTACCAATTATACTTTGCTAATCATATTACATATATGTATCGTATATTTTACCAATAACTTAAATTAAACTATGCTGGTACTGTACTCATTTTTTCAGATACTAAAATTTGACTGATTGCAAACTTAAATTATATATAGAAGAAATACACTTATGTACACTTGACACCATGAATAGCTATTACCAGTATAAATGAGTATTTCATCAGTTTAACTTTAATTGCTGTATACTAATTAATGACCATGAATACTAGCACTAGCAATTACAATTAAGATTTAGAATTTAATCTGAATGTCCAACATTTTTCAATAAAACACATTTTTTAAAAAGAAGAGAAAAGTTTCTATTAATTTGTGATATCGAAACTACATGTAATGACTACCAAACTAGCCCTGTAGAATTTACCACAAAAGATGGCATTGTAATCCCCGCAGCTAATAACTGTACTTTTAGCCATTTATCAGCCAATCAGAAGCCATTTACCCTATAGAGTAGAAATTTAAATCATTCATTTATTGGACTCTGCCTCTCTGTACCGAGAAAGAAACACATGTCCTTTGATAGCAGGTAGACATTTCTACAAAGTTAGTCCTCTTGGCCAATTGATGATCCAGATCAACTATAAAAACTCAAAATCCCTTTACTACTGAATGAGAAGTGATTTTTACAAATTCACCTTTATTTCCTTCATTTGGGCTGGACTCTCTGCCCGTGGTAGCACACTCTGTATAATCATAAACAAAATCAAAATTGATTCATATGGTGACACGTATTACTAGCCAGCTGCGTTATAAATTAGTATATTTATACTCACACTTTTTAAGCAGATATAGGGATAGTCTATCATAAGCAGGTATATGGATAGTCTATCATAAGAAGGTATAGAGATAGTCTATCATAAGGAGGTATAGGGATAGTCTTTCATAAGCAGGTATAGTGATAGTCTATCATAAGAAGGTATAGAGATAGTCTATCATAAATAGGTATAGGGAAAGGATAGTCTATCATCACCAGGTATAGGGATAGTCTATCATGAGCAGGTATAGGGATAGTCTATCATCACCAGGTATAGGGATAGTCTATCATAAGGAGGGACAGGGATAGTCTATCATAAGGAGGTATGGGGATAGTCTATCATAAGGAGGTATAGGGATAGTCTCTCATAAGCAGGTATAGTGATAGTCTTTCATAAGAAGGTATAGAGATAGTCTACCATAAGCAGGTATAAGGAAAGGATAGTCTATCTTAAGCAGGTATAGGGATAGTCTTTCATAGGCAGGTATAGGGTTAGTCTATCATAAGGAGGTATATGGATAGTCTAGCATAACGAGGTATAGGGATTATCTAGCATAAGCAGGTATAGGGATAGTCTATCATAAGCAGCCATAGGGATAGTCTATGATAAGTAGGTTTATGGATAGTCTTTCATAAGCATGTATAGGGATAGTCTAAAATAAGGAGGTATAGGGATAGTCTATTACAAGGAGGTATAGGGATAGTCTAACATAAGGAGGTATAGGGATAGTCTAGCATAAGCAGGTATAGGGATAGTTTAGCATAAACATGTATAGGAATAGTCTACCATAAGAAAGTATAGGGAGAGTCTATCATAAAAGGGTACAGAGATTGTCAAGCATAAGCAGGTATAGGAATAGTCTATCATAAGAAGGAATAGGGACAGTCTATCAGTAGTAGGTATGGGGAAAGTATAGTCTATCATAAACAGGTAGAGGAATAGTCTATGATAAACAGGTATAGGGATAGTCTTTCATCAGCAGGAATAGTGATAGTCTATCATAAGAAGGTACAGAGATAGTCTATCATAAGTAGGTATAGGGAAGGGATAGTCTATCATAAGCAGGTATAAGAAAAGGATAGTCTATCTTAAGCAGGTATAGGGATAGTCTTTCATAGGCAGGTATAGGGTTAGTCTATCATAAGGAGGTATATGGATAGTCTAGCATAACGAGGTATAGGGATTATCTAGCATAAGCAGGTATAGGGATAGTTTAGCATAAACATGTATAGGAATAGTCTACCATAAGAAAGTATAGGGAGAGTCTATCATAAAAGGGTACAGAGATTGTCAAGCATAAGCAGGTATAGGAATAGTCTATCATAAGAAGGAATAGGGACAGTCTATCAGTAGTAGGTATGGGGAAAGGATAGTCTATCATAAACAGGTAGAGGGATAGTCTATGATAAACAGGTATAGGGATAGTCTTTCATCAGCAGGTATAGTGATAGTCTATCATAAGAAGGTATAGAGATAGTCTATCATAAGCAGGTATAAGGAAAGGATAGTCTATCTTAAGCAGGTATAGGGATAGTCTTTCATAGGCAGGTATAGGGTTAGTCTATCATAAGGAGGTATATGGATAGTCTAGCATAACGAGGTATAGGGATTATCTAGCATAAGCAGGTATAGGGATAGTTTAGCATAAACATGTATAGGAATAGTCTACCATAAGAAAGTATAGGGAGAGTCTATCATAAAAG
>NW_018403431.1:0-101 GCF_002113885.1 Mizuhopecten yessoensis | reverse complement strand
ATAGTCTATCATAAGCATGTATAGGGATAGTCTATCATAAGGAGGAATAGAGATATTCTAGCATAAGCAGGTATAGGGATAGTCTATCATAAGGAGGTATA
>NW_018403430.1:7552-7626 GCF_002113885.1 Mizuhopecten yessoensis | reverse complement strand
GGGGTATATACTGATGTCCATAGTGTACGGGGGTATATACTGATTTCCATAGTGTACGGGTGTATATACTGATA
>NW_018403430.1:3496-3930 GCF_002113885.1 Mizuhopecten yessoensis | reverse complement strand
GGGTATATACTGATGTCCATAGTGTACGGGTGTATATACTGATGTTCATAGTGTACGGAGGTATATACTGATGTCCATAGTGTATTGGGGTATATACTGATGTCCATAGTGTACGGGTGTATATTCTGATGTCCATAGTGTACGGAGGTATATACTGATGTCCATAGTTTATTGGGGTATATACTGATGTCCATAGTGTACGGGTGTATATTCTGATGTCCATAGTGTACGGAGGTATATACTGATATCCATAGTTTACAGGGGTATATACTGATGTCCATAGTGTATTGGCGTATATACTGATGTCCATAGTGTACGGGGGTATATACTGATGTCCATAGTGTACGGGGGTATATACTGATGTCCATAGTGTACGGGTGTATATACTGATGTCCATAGTGTACGGAGGTATATACTGATATCCATAGTGTACA
>NW_018403430.1:0-101 GCF_002113885.1 Mizuhopecten yessoensis | reverse complement strand
GTACAATATATCAGATGATAAACGTACAATATATCAGATCATAAAAGTACAATATATCAGATGACAAACGAACAATATATCAGATGTCAATAGTGTATGTA
>NW_018403429.1:3168-3360 GCF_002113885.1 Mizuhopecten yessoensis | reverse complement strand
CAGATAGAGATTGTACAGCTAGATATTGTACAGATAGATATTGTAAATAAATATATCGTACAGATAGAGATTGTACAGCTAGATATTGTACAGATAGATATTGTACATAAATATATTGTACAGATAGAGATTGTACAGCTAGAGATCGTACAGGTAGAGATTGTACAGATAGAGATTGTACAGGTAGAGATC
>NW_018403429.1:0-101 GCF_002113885.1 Mizuhopecten yessoensis | reverse complement strand
GATTGTTCAGATAGAGATTGTACAGATATATATTGTACAGATAGAGATTGTACAGCTAGAGATCGTACATATATATATTGTACAGATAGAGATTGTTCAGA
>NW_018403428.1:497627-497789 GCF_002113885.1 Mizuhopecten yessoensis | reverse complement strand
TTGATACTTTATGGACTACATGGTTGTGTGAACATTCTGGAGACAGGGTGATGTGATAGTGTTGATACTTTATGGACTACATGTTTGTGTTAACATTCTGGAGACATTGTGATGTGATAGTGTTGATACTTTATGGACTACATGGTTTTGTGAACATTTTGG
>NW_018403428.1:493050-493159 GCF_002113885.1 Mizuhopecten yessoensis | reverse complement strand
AACATTCTGGAGACATTACGATGTGATAGTGTTGATACTTGATGGACTACATGTTTATGTTGACATTCTGGGGACATTGTGATGTGATAGTGTTGATACTTTATGGATA
>NW_018403428.1:492321-492644 GCF_002113885.1 Mizuhopecten yessoensis | reverse complement strand
TGGACTACATGTTTATGTAAACATTCTGTGGAAATTGTGATGTGACAGTGTTGATACTTTATGGACTATATGTTTATGTAAACATTCTGGAGACATTGTGATGTGATAGTGTTGATACTTTATAGACTACATGTTTATGTTAACATTCTGGAGATATTGCGATGTGACAGTGTTGATATTTTATGGACTACATGGTTGTGTTAACATTCTGGAGACATTGCGATGTGATAGTGTTGATACTTTATGGACTACATGTTTATGTTAACATTCTGTGGACATTGTGATGTGATAGTGTTGATACTTTATGGACTACATGTTTATGT
>NW_018403428.1:492057-492297 GCF_002113885.1 Mizuhopecten yessoensis | reverse complement strand
TGGACTACATGTTTATGTTGACATTCTGGAGACATTGTGATGTGATAGTGTTGATACTTTGTGGACTACATGTTTATGTTAACATTCTGGAGACATTGTGAAGTGATAGTGTTGATACTTTATGGACTACATGTTTATGTTTACATTCTGGAGACATTGCGATGTGACAGTGTTGATACTTTATGGACTACATGTTTATGTTAACATTCTGTGGACATTGTGATGTGATAGTGTTGATAC
>NW_018403428.1:487728-490676 GCF_002113885.1 Mizuhopecten yessoensis | reverse complement strand
CGATCGAGACAGATCAGATTGATGTGTCGATCGAGACAGATCAGATTGATGTGTCGATCGAGACAGATCAGATTGATGTGTGGATCGAGACAGATCAGATTGATGTGTTGATCGAGACAGATCAGATTGATGTGTCGATCGAGACAGATCAGATTGATGTGTCGATCGAGACAGATTGATGTGTCGATCGAGACAGATCAGATTGATGTGTTTTGAGGTTTATACCGATTTTTAAGCACTTAAATTAAAATGACAATTTAAAATTTTGCTCTAACCATTGCCATCGGTTAATGTTAAGCAACCATTGAGCAAACAGGGCCTGGTTGCTATGTTCACGTCCCAGTTCAGCAGTTATACCAACATCACTAAAACAGCCAGTGTTTAAACACCTTTGTAGTCAGCCAGAAAAGCCTGTCCAGTATTTTACCAGACTTAGAAGGATCTAAAGGTAATACACCATCAACTATCAGAGCACCAGCCAAAACACAAATGCATCGACACGTCCAACCAGTCGATTTCATCAAATTTAATACGAAAGCGAAATTGGTTTCTAGAAAGACCAACCGCTAATGTATTTCAAATGACACAAAACATAATGGACATGTTCCAGGGGGAGAGCCAGACCATCTTAGCTGACATCTGGCGGCTTTTCTTAGACAAAGATAGAAAACTGATACAGTGGGTTGAATAAACAAGGGCCCAGAGGGCCTGTATCACTCCCCTGTTAATGTCACAGTGATTGACAATCTAAGATGATAGTGGACCTCCGTGTTTGCTAATCTAATTATACAGTAAAACTGATGCAATGTAACAACACTTTTTTAATTTGTCCAAAAATGATTCAGTGAACCTATTTGATTCCAGCTAATGATCTTGTGGTGGACTTAGACCTTCCTATTAATTAACATTATGATCTTGTGGTGGACTTAGACCTTCCTACTAATTAACATTATGATCTCAGGTATCTTTGTTTGTTAGAGGAAGCGATATGATGATTCTTTTACATATTTGACCTCTGTGACCTTGAAATTAGATCGCAGAAATATTTATTTCAAAACTTTCACTTGAGCAAGATACATGTAAATATCAAGATCATAGGCATCTTTAAATTTTTCACTTCACTTGAAAAAGACTTATATGGTTTTTACATATTTAACCTCTTATGTTGTGACCTTTAAAGTTGGTCAAGGTCATTTGTTTTCAAAAAAGGGAGAGTCTTTTACTCAAACATGCCAATGGTCAAAAATCATGAACCAAACAACTTGGTTAATTGAAATAAATAGTTAGAACGCTTTTAAAATTTCACTCATGTGACCTTGAAAAGAAGGTCAAGGTAAAAAAAAAATCAAAAAAGATATGTATTTAGCCTTACATATAAACAAGACATTAAGTTATCTTGCCCCTGTGACCTTGAATATGTCTCGTGGTAATTTGACTAGCATTCCATGCCAGCAAGATACTGGCAAATATATACATCATGACTCTAGGCCTTCTGGTTCTTTAGAAGAAGTTGTTTGCATAGTTTAAAAATTTGACCCCTACAAACTTGAATTTAAAATAAGATCAATTCTCTAAACAAAATTCCTTAAATGAACCAATCCTTGGAGGCTGTTTTTCAAACACAAGTAATGCTTATGACTTCTGTGATCTACTGTTACTTCTACAAACTAATATGGAGAGAAACATGTAGCATCAATCCAGATTTCAAAAGATCAGCTGTGGAAACCATTAAACCATCTCTGACAGCTCAAAACGCTTCAGAATCTTAAAAGTTGGTGTACTATGGAGGAAAATACAGTTACCTGCTCTATAAATCAGAAAATTAGTGTAAACTGAGGAATGCCTGCTTTATTATTTGACTTCCATCAACATAGTACCACTTTATTCACCCCTGATGTCTTTCTTTATGAATTTTTTAAAAGTTGAAATATGTAATGACAAGAAATATTCCAAATCTCCACAAATACTTTCAATAAATAAGTATGCAACAAAATTTGTATCGATAGATGATTATTTCGAAATCAAACCTAAAATAATTTCCCAGAGAACTTTATAATCCTATGTAACATCATCACTATAACAAGTATATGTTGCAGCTTCATGGTCTGCCTATAAAGTTACAGGCAGCAAGAGTAAGTACACCGACCCAGGTATCAAGTACACCGACCCAGGTATCAAGTACCATGTATATCATTTTACACTTTACTGATCTTTTTGTTATAAATTCCACAGTACAATTTTTGTTTATCTAGAATACATGTCCACTACAATGACAGGCTGCCAGTGCGACAGCTGGCATTATATAATACTGATACATATCAGATCCCCTATGCCAGTCGTCAAATCTGATTGATCGACAGTTATCAGGCCGTGGATGCACCAGGTGTACAGCAAATAAAACACACAATAACATCACAACATAGAGGTCAACAGAAAATACAAATAAAACACACAATAACATCACAACATAGGGGTCAACAGAAAATAGCACTTGGATAAGGCCAAGTATTGACAGGGATCTAGTCCCTCAGCTCTGAACAAACATTGGTGTCAAAATTAAACAAGGGCCTTAACTCTATATATAACTCTGTAAATAAATGAACTTGTTACCCTTTTTTGGTTGTTAACACTCAACCATTTAAGAAACACTAGCATACACATTCTGGCAATGGTAGCTAGGAGACAGTGTATTTGAGATACACACCAGATAAACTGACACAGAGACAGACTGATGGAAGGAATTCAAAACTGTCTAGATTTGGATTTGAATCCCAGAGTCTGATGTCTTGTGATTTCTGCATCTTATAACACATGCCTATATATATTGATTATATAAATATCCAAGTTACAAATATGCCCCTTTGAAAATATTCAATAGACACATCCTCTTTGATAGACACCTCTCTGATAGACACATCCTCTCTGATAGACACATTCTCTCTGAATGT
>NW_018403428.1:470473-482469 GCF_002113885.1 Mizuhopecten yessoensis | reverse complement strand
TGGGAGCATAGGATTGGGATTATCATTGTTGGGAATCTAAGATTTTGGGGCGAGTTTGGGAGCTTAGGATTGGGATTATCATTGTTTGGAATCTAAGATTTGGTGGTGAGTTTGGGAGCTTAGGAGTGGGATTATCATTGTTGGGAATCTAAGATTTGGGGGTGAGTTTGGGAGCTTAGGATTGGGATTATTATTGGGAATCTAAGATTTGGGGGTGAGTTTGGGAGTTTAGGATTGGGATTATTATTGTTGGGAATCTAAGAATTGGGGGTGAGTTTGGGAACTTAGGTTGGGATTATTATTATTGGGAATCTAAGATTTGGGGGTGAGTTTGGGAGCTTAGGATTGGGATTATCATTGTTTGGAATCTAAGATTTTAGGGTGAGTTTGGGAGCTTAGGATTGGGATTATCATTGTTGGGAATCTAAGATTTGTGGGTGAGTTTGGGAGCTTAGGATTGGGATTATCATTGTTGGGAATCTAAGATTTGAGAGTGGGTTTGTATTGTTGGGAATCTAAGGTTTGGGGGTGAGTTTGGGAGCTTAGGATTGGGATTATTATTGTTGGGAATCTAAGATTTGGGGGTGAGTTCAGCAGCTGAGGTACAAGAGTAAATTGGGAAGCTTAATTATTCAATCAGAAAATATGCTGCAGGACGAAATCCTGGATTTTTATATCAAATGTTATAAAATTTGTACCAAGAGAATATATTATTTTATCAATAGGTCTATTAACACATTCACCCCTTGAACTCTTCCAATTCAAAGATTGGAATATTTCATCATGACATTTTAGGGGTGACGACTGAGTTAACAGTTGTTATGTGGTACTGTACAGCCACAGGTTATTCCCCTTTCTTGTACTCTCAGGTTAGCAGGATGGTATTGTTAACAATTTTATGGTAGCAGGGTAGAATTGTTTACAAGAACAGGTTATTGACAAGTATTCCTGTTGTGATGAGATAAGTTTGTTCAGGTCAGTTTTCAGTTTCAATATCTGATTATTGGTGTTAGATCTAACACATTAAAATCATGGGCTAACAACATTTTTACACTTTTCAGTTATAATTACTAGCCTAAAGGCAAGTGGGAGAAAAACCATTTTGATATCACTGATTGTAACAAGTTGTGTTTAGGTCACTGTCCTGCTGTTGTGTATTTCTGTCACTCCTTAAGTAGATCTACTCACTAATAACTTAGCACTGTTTACAACACAAAGTACAGGAGTACGAATAACAATCCTCGACCATTAACCTTCAGAGCTATCAACAACTCGGGATATTCCACACAGATGGATTAATTTGCACAAGTTTCAACAAGTTTGTTTTTTATGTCATTTTGAAATTCTCAATCATTCACCAGAAGTAATTTTTCTACACATATACAGTTACCTGATATTTAACATTTTTTAGTAAGTTAATAAACAGATAATACCACAATTAGGCTACTGACCTTGAGGTCATTGCCGAGTGTGATACACTCTACTTCTATACAAGATTCCTGTAACCTTGACCTGGCTGACCTTTAAACCTTTGTGTGGTATGCAACAAACAAGTCCTCCAATACAGATTATAGAGTAAAAGTGATGCTGTATACAAATCACAACTAACTAAGAAATATCTAAGCAAAAAGAAGGTAGTAAACTTCATTTTTGACCGCGGCGCCTTGTAATAGACTTAAAGTTAAAGATATCATAAATTGATACGATTGTGTCAGTATGTACTCTGATACACTGACCCACGAAGTGACTTTTTTTAAGCTAAGGGTCACCTTAATGAAGATTATAATTGTGTTGTAAGCTTACATATGAAATCATAACAATTCAATACTGCATGATAATATTACTTTTAAAATGGAATGCTCACCATTAATATAAAATTTGGCACAAGAAAATTAACTATGGTGAAAACTTTGGGGCAAGAATTCTTGAAGCTGGTGTGAACCCTGCTTTACATGTAAAGAAAACAGTTATATGACCTTTGACCCTTACAGTAACATTGTGGCCTGGGTATTATATGACCTTTGACCCTTACATTAACATTGTGGCCTGGGTATTGTATATCCTTAGACCCTTACAGTAACATTGTGGCCTGGGTATTGTATGACCTTTGACCCTTACAGTAACATTGTGGCCTGGGTATTATATGACCTTTGACCCTTACAGTAACATTGTGGCCTGGGTATTATATGACCTTTGACCCTTACAGTAACATTGTGGCCTGGGTATTATATGACCTTTGACCCTTACAGTAACAATGTGGCCTGGGTATTATATGACCTTTGACCCTTACAGTAATATAGTTGCCTGGGTATTATATGACCTTTGACCCTTACAGTAACATTGTGCCCTGGGTATTATATGACCTTTGACCCTTACAGTAACATTGTGGCCTGGGTATTATATGACATTTGACCCTTACAGTAACATTGTGGCCTGGGTATTATATGACCTTTGACCCTTACAGTAACATTGTGGCCTGGGTATTATATGACCTTTGACCCTTACAGTAACATTGTGGCCTGGGTATTATATGACCTTTGAACCTTACAGTAACATTGTGGCCGGGGTACATCCTGTTTGTGAAATACACTTATGTACATTCATGATATATTGTCTTTTGTCCAGGTAAACATTACAAATACCTTGTGCATGTATCTCCTGAATTACATTTTAAAGGCAAAATAGATATATATACAACATATTATAAATAAAGGCAAAATATATATATACAACATATTATAAATAAAGGCAAAATATATATATACAACATATTATAAATAAAGGCAAAATAGATACATATACAACATATTATAAATAAAGGCAAAATAGATATATATAAAACATATTATAAATAAAGGCAAAATAGATATATATACAACATATAATAAAGGCAAAATAGATATATATACAACATATTATAATAAAGGCAAAATAGATATATATACAACATATAATAAAGGCAAAATAGATATATATACAACATATTATAATAAAGGCAAAATAGATATATATACAACATATTATAAATAAAGGCAAAATATATATATACAACATATTATAAATAAAGGCAAAATAGATACATATACAACATATTATAAATAAAGGCAAAATAGATATATATACAACATATTAAAATAAAGGTAGAATATATGTCAGATTTAAAAAAATAACCGACTTTATTAATTTTTCCCCAATATTTTCTTACCCATTTTTGATTTCAACATGATTCCTGTATTTAACCTTATTTACCTTCATATTGATTGTAATTACTTTAATACATGTTAATCTGTTTGAAATAGGAAGGTTTGTAAAAATTGAAGTGTCTTTTTATCATTTTCATCATCTGATTAAAGGATATATCAAATTAAACAAAACAGGCTTATCAGATTAGATGATGTTGTTTATCAGGATGAGCAGACAGTCAAGGTTGTGCTGGTCACGGTCAAGTATACTTTAGGTCCTTGAAATTAATGTATACATATATGTATTATGTACACTCCAAATGTGAATGTTACAAGATAGTTAAAAGTACAAGGCAAAGGTTCACAGGGCCTGTATTATATACATCACTCGATTGCCACCTGATAGTCCATGATCCTGTATCTATCACCTTCACAGAGGATGCAGTTTGTCTGATCCAGTATCTATCACCTTCACAGAGGATGCAGTTTGTCTGAGCCTGTATCTATCACCTTCACAGAGGATGCAGTTTATCTGATCCTGTATCTATCACCTTCACAGAGGATGCAGTTTATCTGATCCTGTATCTATCACCTTCACAGAGGCTGCAGTTTGTCTGATCCTGTATCTATCACCTACACAGAGGATGCAGTTTGTCTGATCCTGTATGTATCTATCACCTTCACAGAGGATGAAGTTTGTCTGACCCTGTATATATCACCTTCACAGAGGATGCAGTTTGTCTGATTCTGTATCTATCACCTTCACAGAGGATGCAGTCTGTCTGATCCTGTATCTATCACCTTCACAGAAGATGCAGTTTGTCTGATCCTGTATCTATCACTTTCACAGAGGATGAAGTTTGTCTGATCCTGTATCTCTCCCCTTCACAGAGGATGCAGTTTGTCTGATCCTGGATCTATCACCTTCACAGAGGATGCAGTTTGTCCGATCCTGTATCTATCACCTTCACAGAGGATGAAGTTTGTCTGACCCTGTATATATCACCTTCACAGAGGATGCAGTTTGTCTGAGCCTGTATCTATCACCTTCACAGAGGATGCAGTTTATCTGATCCTGTATCTATCACCTTCACAGAGGCTGCAGTTTGTCTGATCCTGTATCTATCACCTTTACGGCGGATGAAGTTTGTCTGATCCTGTATCTATCACCTTTACAGAGGATGAAGTTTGTCTGATCCTGTATCTATCACCTTTACAGAAGATGCTGTTTGTCTGATCCTGTATCTATCACCTTCACAGAGGATGCAGTTTGTTGGCAGACAGAGTTCTATTTTCATGCTTATAACATTAATATGTGCGTCTCATTAATTCAGACAGCACTAATCTGGTTGTCCCACTATCCAGTCTGACAGTGTTTTATTAGATTTGGCTTTCTATACAAAATTTCCCCATTTATCCGATGTCTCTCAGTCCAGCCTTGATTTTCCAGGAATGAGGGTGACTGGATTAGCAAAGCTTCACTGTACAAATACAGTATACAGAGACAGTATACAGAGACAGTATACAGAGACAGTATACAAATACAGTATACAGAGACAGTATACAGAGACAGTATACAGAGACAGTTTGTTGTTACCCTGTTGAATACCATACACTGGATATAGTTCAACTAAGCGGCAGAATACTTAGAGTGCAAAGCAATACGAGTGAAACATGGTATCCAATGGGAACACAAATGTACCATTAAATTTTCTATTTTTAGTATTTATTGCATTTTGTAAGGTATATGTACAACATCTAAAATATCACTATGACAACAAATTTCCGGGTTTTCAAGTGTAGTCTTTTCGTATATTGTAATATGGTATCACAAGGCTGAGCACCATTTTGAATGGGCTGCTCGACACAATTCTATTTTTTTTACTATTTTCTGGCATGACTCACTTACAAATATATTACCAATTATGGACTTATGTTAATTACTTGTGTATGACTCAAAAATGTACAACAACAACTCCTTATTCTTCTGTTTGCTTTATCTGCATCTTAGCAAAAAAACTGTGAATGTGAATGTAGTGGATAGAAATACCGTTCTGGTTGACGAAGATAGTATTATATCTTATTGCAAGCTTTTATCAAAATGTTGACTTGATATTTCACTGGTAATATTGTAATAAACATAAATACCGTATTACAGCACCTTAACAATGTAGTTTTTATAGTGCACAACAGTAAAATGCAAACAGCAAACATTGTGAAAGATCACCTTCCTGTCTACATGGTGTTGTCTCGATGTAGATGAGAAATAAATGATTGATCATTGCTGGCTCTAAATGTCCATTGTCACATACTGCTTACTTTCTGTATATAGCTATTTAGGAGGGATCTAGACTCAGGATTCTGGATTCGTTATTTTAACATTTCCAAGCAGTGAACTTGTGGAACTATTCACATATTCTATAAGGTCTAATTATTTCATCTGAAAGAACAACTTAAAATATACCATTTTAAAGTGTCATTTTCCCCCAGGGAGTATAACCACACGTGACACCTTTTATATATATATATTTTTTATGTTGAGCACAGGTAATCCCCCATGGGAATTTCAAAAGGTTCAGGGGGGGGGGGGACCCAGGAACTAATTTTGGGTGTTGCCCAAAATTTTAAACTCAGAAATGGACAGATTTTTGCACTTATCTAAAACTAATGAATTCTTATTGTCATGTCGATTATTCATGTATACTCCTTCCGGCACCAAAATATATAGAACTTCTTTGCTGGGTTTGTGACAATTAAACTTCCAAGCGGAGCAAGGCACAATTTTTTACAGTACTAAACTATTTCAAGCACTGCCGAGTGTAGAATGCAGGAATTTATCGGACATCATTTCCATTGACATACAGATCAAATTAGGCATAGAATAGTTTTCTGAGTTTGCAGTATTATTCCAGGTAATATTTCATAACATTGAGTATTTATATCTTATTAAGACCGAGCAGAGCGAGTGTTGACAAGTTCAGTAAGAAAAGTGGTAAAAATGTAGATTTTTGGTTAAAATGTTGATGTTTGTGTCAGGACCTTAAAATGGTCACTTGTCAAAGTTTAGGGGGGGGGCTTTCTGTAGATTCAGCTGATATTGCACGCGAATCTACATGTACATGTAGTTTAGGCACGGAATTAGATTAGATCTAAGTCATTGGTTTAGGCGAGCATTTTGGCAATTTAATATTAGTTTATTTTGTCATAAATATGAATTATGATTTAACTGTTTGTCTTTTATTGTGAAATAGTATGCATTCATATGTACAGGGGCAACACCCGAATACAAAGGATGTACATGCTAGGCTTTTATATATATACTTACATTGGTTATTATTCACCTGATGAAGTGATGCTAAGGAAGGTGCTTCATTTTCATTGCCTTTGAAATTTATATTTATTAATTGGTATAATAAATCACTCCTGGTGACCATGTGTACTTGAAACCACCGATGAAGTACAAGTATAACTATCATGAAATAGACTCTACCTTTGAAATAACACTTTACCTATATACCTAATTCCAATAGATGGTATAGTCCTCTCCCAAATGACAGGATGATCACCACACCGTGACATTAGAACAATAAGATTAGGTAGTTAGTCTGGTGAGCCTTGACCACTGACCTGACTGGAGACCCTACTAATATATAGACAATGGAGGATTAACCCCCTATTGTTTAGAGTATAAGTAGCTATATATATATAGGTATAGTCCTCTTCCAAATGACAGGATGATCACCACACCATGACATTAGAACAATAAGATTAGGTAGTCAGTTGTCTGGTGAGCCTTGATCACTGACCTGACTGGAGACCCCACTAATATATAGACAATGGAGGATTAACCCCCTATTGTTAAGAGTATAAGTAGCTATATATATATATAGTGGACTCCTAATTTATAGATATGCCAACTGCTGGCAAATGGAAGCCGTGGTAAATCACAGTTCAAGGGATGGTTGATATTAGAAGAAAATACCATATGAAATAGAAGAAAATCTTCAAAAACCTTGGTCCAGATTAATTTTGGACACAGAAAAAAGGGTGTTGCTGGGTCCGCCACTGAGGTTGGCAAGTATATTGTCAGCTTTAGACTAAGATGAAACAGAAGTTGTATCCAACATCACATTCTGATCTGAATATAATATTGTTTATACTCAATTTGTTTAAGTCACTTTATAATTAACCTTCCTCTCCAGTGGTCGTCATTTATGCTTAAATATTATTATATGATCACAGTAGCCATGTCATTAACATGACACACAGGACCAAGTGTCCCTTATTGCTTTTAGTGCTGTCATAAAAAAGCTTACAACACATAATGTTCATTACGAGAATCCTTCACTTAAAATAAGTCCCACTGTGGGTCAGCGTATCGAAGTGCATATTTACACAAACGTACGAGTATGTAAACAAACTCGGTCTTGTGAAAATCAGCTGAGTCAAATGACAGGAGGATGAAAATGAAAATACCTTCACTTTTACACGGATGACCTCCCTCTGTTCGATCCCATAAAACCCCGTCATGTTTCAAAAGTGTCCGCTTGTATTCAAAGATCGAAATAGCTACATGACAAGGTTATTTTGATGCTATAGTATTTTAAAATCCATGTAGAGACTGGTCGATTATCCATCTTTCGCCGAACGTCATCAACAGGAAGTTTCGTCTAGCAAAAGCCGGAAGTAATTTAGACTATTCCATTTTGAGAAATAGGGATGAAATCTGACTCCCGCTGTTTCACGCGCGATTTTATCTGAAAATTAAACATATCAAACAATTTATTGAACAAATATCTTTATGTTTATAACATATACTGAAATAAAAATGTGGTTTTATAATTATGTATAAGTCATAAATGCCACCTTGCCCATCCCCTGTGTAGAAGTTGTAATGATATTATAAACAATAGCACGTTGGTGGTGTATGATAATGTGTTTAAAGAGGAACGTCAGACCACGGGCTTTGATTAAATTGTTATCTAAGTCCGTGGTCACACTAATTTTATAGATTTGAAATTTCGTTCAAATGAACATTAGTGCTTCAATGCACATCTTTATATTACTTCATCGACATGACAGTTTTGCTATCATAAGAATTTTTCTCTAATATTTTGCTTACTTAATGCACGGAATTAGATTAGAGGTGTTATCTAAGTCCGTGCTTAACGTTATAGTTAACTTACGGTCGGTGTTACAAAAGCGCTGAGTGATCAGGTTCGGAATCCTCGAGGCGGAAATTGCCCAATTAACGGAGTTTAAGCGAAATTTAATAAAAACAATGTACTTTCCGTATTATACCATTATACTAACAAAACGTCAATCACATGGACAGTCATGTAGTTTATATGTCTCTGTGTGGTGTGATATCTCTAAATTTCTCACTCCTTAATCAAAGCTGTTGTCGTAACGACGTCACTACGCACGTCCAGTTTGGTATGGTTCATGAGTATGGAATTTTAAGAAGCAGAACGACATTTACGAAGGTAAGGGTTCAATGGGAGGTAACTCGTAATTAATAAAAGTTTTGACAGTAATTTGGTTGATGAGTGTGCATCACCATGTCAAACAGATACATATAAAGCCATTGTATAAACGTATCTGTCTAAAATAAATGCTGTGTAAATACTAGTGTAACAGAAAAGCTAGTAGTGTGCTTCCAACGGGGATCTTACCCGCTATCCAAAACTTCCTAGTCAAATTTCAAGTGTTCATGTCTAGAAACTGTAATGCAAAGATCTGTCAGTATATATGTTTTATTTTGATATCTTTGAAAATAACTATGTAAAATATTCTATAGTTTGCTACTATAAGAAGCTGTCTGCCACTACACAATAATTATTATGTATTGTTTTCTATAAAGGAAATACAATTTTACTGATTAATTATCGAATATGATAAACACATATCCTATTCTGTGCTATCTGAACCGTCACCGTATTGATTTTCTTCATTTTTTATTATTTTTCTTCCATTTTTAAAGGACCCCATTAGAAATAAGCCCCTTTGTGGCCTTATGGGTAATCCTAGGTAAATGGCAATCACCACCACTCCTATTATGCGATCTATTTTTATTTATAAATACCTTCATTTACTAAAAATAGTCTGTCTCATTTTGTCTCATTTTATAGTAATATCTGCCTTTTTTTACAGTGAGACTTTTTTTAGATTTTTATACTCTGTGATATATGTCAATGATTGAATTAAAAAACCTTTTATTAGGTCAGATCTATTATTATTCTCAGTCGTAATACAAAATACTCATTTTTATTTACAAGCTGCAATGTGATTTTAATTATATATTTTATTCTAAATTGTGATATCTTGTAATAACATGCCTATTTTACCTGAATAAATATTATTATTATTATTACTAGTCGGACTCTCTACCACTGTACATGTGTGCTAAAGGGAAATTCCCCTAGCGCGAAGCTAGAACTCTGCCACTCTAGATACTGTTGCTATACCGTTATGGGGATATGTACTTTTCTGATGGAATTTTAGATACCGCCCATAGAGATACTTGCTGAGTTGTGCAGCATAAAAGACACCTCTGCCATCACATTGAGCACTGTTTTCAGGACGGTTACCAAATTCAAGAATTGTTGAAAAGTTGACATCACGACCATCAGTTGTTGCAGTGTCAAAGAAGAACGTTGCTGGTGTACGTGCACTGTTTAAGGACGATTGTGCGTCATAACACGGAATTAGATATCTAAGTCCGTGGTTATACTGTTTCTGAGACAGCAAATGTGGTTTTAATTTCAGAAGGCAGTTTACATCACATCACATTCTGACCAAGTGCTTGAAATAAAAGAAGCGTTGTACCCGATGGATCCCTATTTGCCCACATCTGAACAAAAGGCATTTGCTAAAATGTATTGAAAAAGTACGGTAATTGCGACTCAAGAAAACTATCTGAATTACTTACAGGACATGAGACCTGGGTCTATTACATTGAACCCCAGAGGCGCGTTAATAGTAAGCATTGGTTGTCGAGAAATCAAGAAAGGCCAGGGACTGCAAGACGTATCAAAAGCGCCAGGAAAGTTGTATATGCCATCTGGTGGGCGTGTGGTACAGATACCGTCCAAGGAAGGGGTAAACGGTCACTGCCACGTTTTACAGAGACAACGTATTGACGCCTGTCAAAATTTCTGCTTGGAAAAGTGTCAGAGTAAAAAATTGAATGGCATCCAGCTAATTCACGGCATTTGTACACCCCACGAAAGCGATATTGTACAGGTGTTTGTAAAGTGCAGGAGAAGGTAGTACATTCACAAGCCACCCTATTCATCAGATCCAAGGGCCTTTGATTTCTCCCTGTTTACTTACTAAAACAAATGCTCGCTAAGAAACGGAACGCCTCTTGGAGTGGTATGGATAGTGTTATCTATCATCACGGAATTAGATTAGATTGTTATCTAAGTCCGTGCTATCATAAAGAATTTTATGATAAAAGTGATAAATTTGCACTTTAATTTAATATCTCATTATATTCTTTATTTGGCGTATTTTAAACTACCAACTTTTTAACTTTCATTTAATTTATTCCATCGTGTGACATAAATATAATTAATATTCTGGAACCATTTTGTGAAAAAAATTCTCCTTAACTTGTGTCAATTTAAATAAGTTCATACTGGGGTTACTTATAATACAAGTAAACCCAGAAAGTAGAGTGATGACATAAAATGTGTTTTTGTAGATTTTATAACTGAACAACGCCATTGGATCAATAATCTTGTTGAAGAATTACGTAATCACACAAATAATGTCGATAGTGGTAATTTTATCAACTCTATCATTAATGATATATGTGAACTATTTATAAATGGTGCCAAAGAGACATTTGGAACTAACCACGCTAAGCCAAATCGTTGTGTCATCAAGCATAAGTTAGAGATTTAAAATAAACTCCGGACACTAAGGTCAAGAAATCCAAAAGAATACTGGAAAATAATTAAAACAGGTAGTTCCAAAAAAAGTACTTGTAAGGCTGATATTGAAGATATTTTAACTTTTTAATTCATGTTTTAACAAAAAAAAATCCAAGGTGAAGATAATCATGTGTTTTCTATTGATGAGCTTATTTAGCTGTCAAAACTGGAAACTAATGTTTTTATAAATGAGCCAATACTGCCGAACGAAATAATGAAATGTGTTAAAATGTTAAAGAATAACAAGGCTGATGGTGACGACATGCTATGTAACGAATATATTAAGTCAACCATTGATTTAATGATTCCATTATATGTTGAATTATTCGACTATATTAATAATACTGGTCACGTGCCTAAGACTTGGCTCCTGGGAAACATCATCCCTGTTTTTGAGAACAATGGTAGTTTGTATGATGCCACTAACTATCGTCCAATTACTTTGGTTAGTTGTCTAGCTAAATTGTTTATAGTTGTAATTAATGAACGATTAAATAAATATGCAGATAATGTAGAAATCATTCTCGAAAATCAAGCAGGGTTTCGAAGAAATCACTCCACTATTGACCATATATTTTTACTTCATGCAATTATATTGTGCCTTTATAGATTTTGAAAAGGCTTTTGATAGCGTTTGGAGAATAGGCCTTTGGAACAAACTTTTGGTTAATAATATAGAAGGAAAATGTTTCCGAATTATTACAAATATGTACAATGACATTAAGGCTAGAGTGATGAAAGATGGCGTATTCTCGAATGTATTCCCATGTAGTTCTGGGTCCGGCAAGGCGATAATCTTTCCCCGTTTTTATTTTCACTTTTTCTTAATGATTTAGAAGATTTTATGAAATCACGTGACTGTAAAGGTCTGTCT
>NW_018403428.1:439332-465954 GCF_002113885.1 Mizuhopecten yessoensis | reverse complement strand
CTACCCCGAAAAATAAGAGATTGTCCCTCATGGACCTACACTTCAAATCTAGTATGTCGTCGGCAGCACGATTGATACTGGCCCTAATACCACTCATATCAGGGGCTAAATTTTCCTCAAATTTCTTATTTAGGAATTCCTGAGATTTCTCGACTTCCGCAACCCGGGATCTCAAATGTTTCACATCATTGTTTAACTCAAGAATACCCCGTTCGATGGTGTCTAATTTAGTAAGTTTGCTGGTCAACGCGTCGACTTTTCATGATTGGCCATGAAAGGGGATAATGTGTGCAGTGGACTGTGGTAGCAAGTGATTTATTGCCCACACTTTTCCATTGTGAGAGGTGGGAAGTATGCCGTAATTAGTGTCAGACAAAGGACAGCTAAATCAGCTTACCTGGTCGGGTACGGCCTGGGTCTGAAAGGCCGATCGCTATGAATGGCAGATGTATAATTGTATAATGTTAAGCACATTACACAATGGCAATTAAGTAATTATGATTTGTAACTTCAGTTAGGACCTAGGCATCGGACTGTATGGGTGTGTTTTTGGATACACCAGAAATCACCCACCGACCTAGAGAGAGTTATTCTAATACATTTATTATTGTTATTATTATTCTCTTTATTGCCTCCAAAGATGAAGATTACAAAGAATGGGGAACATATATACAAAGTATTTGGTACATATATACAAAGTATTTGGTACATATATACACGATTACATAATATGCATTACATAAATATACACTTTATATATAGGGATGTGTATATAAAGTGTAAAATAATAGAATATTTTAGAGTATACCCAGAGACATATAAAGTCAGTATATACGTCTCTGATTGCCTAAAAAGTTTCAATATACAGATTGTATATTGATTTGCCTAAGCCAAGTAAATTATGATAAATTGTATTGATACGTGGTACGTAATACTGATACATGACTATGTATAGACATCAATGTATCGTAGTATTTGTAAATACATGAAATAAAGACATTTATTGTAACATACTAACTATAAACGCGGAAGATACATTTGTGGGTCTGGATCACATAAGGGTGGGGTATATCCCTACCTGCGAGGTGTTACGGGCCCACACATGTATACTCCCATGCATCTTAATCTGTAGTATAGTTCATATAGTATCTCATGATCATGTGATATATTTTTCTAAGCGCACATAACTTATACAAAATTCTACATTAGATATGTATGTATTTAACTTCTTCTTTTTTTGTAATGAATATTTTTTATTTTCTTTTGGTTCACACAAAGCCAGTACAACATATTACATTATCATTTATATCATTTCAATAGTAATTGTTAAACAATACAGTTCCCTACTACCATTACTTTTTTTCTTATTTCAGGTAATTTCTAATT
This sequence comes from Mizuhopecten yessoensis, assembly GCF_002113885.1. Lineage (NCBI taxonomy): Eukaryota > Metazoa > Mollusca > Bivalvia > Pectinida > Pectinidae > Mizuhopecten > Mizuhopecten yessoensis. The sequence continues at coordinate 464,568 of NW_018403428.1, read as the reverse complement.
AGTTAAATAACTGTTCCAATGGGCGCCATTGTTAAGTTACTTTGTGAACTTTTTTGTATCTGTATAATATCTCGATGGTGTTTAAAAAATATTAAGACACCTTCTATTGACGGTATACTAGACTTACATTTGCAGATGTATATGTAACGTCTGATTATCAAAAAGCAGGAATTTAGCAATGTGTTATTGTTTTCGCCGGACTAACCTAAGATGGCGTCCTTTGTACTTATTTCAAGTTCCATATTACATTTTACATGTAGTAATTCTGAAAAAAGTTCTCCAAATAGCGCACACATGAATACATTGCCACAAAAGATGATACATATCTTAATCTTTATAGTTACAGAAAGTACATTTTTATCATCTTTTATACCAAATTTAAACAGAAGCGTATTTGTGTATAGTATTCTGTGATAGATTTTATGCGGAAACTTTGTAAAATGACATCATGAGTGCAACTCCTTGGTATCGAGTAAATAAATTTCCAGTTAATATCTAAATTTGTAATGTCTTGAGACAATTTTTCCATTGCTTCTTGGTTTGTAGTTAAAATTATGTTAACTAATTTGAATAAAATATCTTGGCGGGTTTTGTCAACGTACTTATAAGCATTATATTTTCTTTATCTCTAGTATAATTACTGCCCCGATTACGAATTGACCATTTCCACGTACCTTGGATGGCTGTAATAACACCATAAAAACGGATTCAGTTCATGTGTGGAAAATTAAAGTTTTCTTGAAATTTCCGAAAGGTCATTATGTTGCCATCGTTTTCAAATAAATCTGCTACCTTATTTATACCCCGTTCTTGCCAGGTGCCTTATTATCTATTTTTATATTGTGATTAAACCAAATTGGCTGCGACAAGTAGTATTATATATTTTCATGTTCGAAATTTAACGTACTCTAAGCTAAAAACACATCTCTCCAGAAGCCATTGAAGTTTTCAACAATTTTTGTCATATCTTTTTTAACATAAAAGAGAATGTTTAAGTTTCCATATTTTTCTAGTTGATCTAGCAGAAGAAGTTTCCAGGGAGATGTATTTTGAGGATCGAGTAATTTCCTTATCCAAGTAAATTTTAAAGCTTTAATAACACTTTCTATGTCTATCATTTTCATTCCACCGTTTTCGTAACTATTTTTTAACGTAGTTCTCTTAATTTTGTCTTTTTTTATCATTCCATATAAAATTAAAACAGATACGTTCTATTTGTTGAACAATATGGCAAGGTGGATTTTGTAAAACTGTAAATAATCGCACGATCATAGGGATAGCAAGTGACTTTACATTTTAATCCTCTTTCAGCACATATATTTTCGTGGCTACCCTTTTTCCTACCGAGCCATATTGCCTCCGTTTTATCATAGTTTGCTCTAAGACTAGAACATTTGCCAAATGAATCTAAAATATCTAAAGTTGCTTTCAATGAATTATCATCATCTTCAAGACTAATAGTAGAATCGTCCGCATACTGACTCGCAAGAATTTCTGTTTCACCTATTTTAATGCCATTAATATATGGAGAAAATATTAATGTAACACTTAGTATTTCTACTACCAGGATAAACAAATATGGCGACAGAGGGTCACCCTGACGCACCCCTCTTTTGATCGGGGGAAAAAATTGAGCAAAATCCGTTATTTATTACGCAACTGGTGACGTCATTATAAAAAAGTTTTTATCCATGTTTTAAAATTGCTACCAAAACCAAAGAAGTCTTAAGTTCTATCGAGAAAATCCCATTCCACCGTATCAAAGGTCTTTTCAAAATCGATTAAAAGTAATATTCCAGCTATATCTTTCTGATCTGTTTTCTCGATTAAATCATAAATAATTCTTATGCATTTGCCTATGTATCTTCTTTTAAGAATACCCTTTTGTGTGTCGCTAATGATGTTATTTAAAACTGATTTTAATCTGTTTGCCAATACTCTGGTAATCATTTTATAATCTACATTCAGTAGCGAAATTGGGCGCCAGTTCTTTAAAAGTTCTTTTGCTTTGAAGTAGACCCCTACCGCTACAAATGTAGTATAAGAGATGGTGTGTGTTTGTTATATAAGTCGCATCTTAATGTACAAGAAATCATTATAGACAGTCCTAGAATTGTCGGGCTTGAATAACAGTCACCTAGTGGAGAATACACTTAATGGTTTTCAGTATATATGCCTGCTTCTTCACGGCCTATTGAGGTCTTTCAAGAACATATTGACATTTTAGAATCTTTATATGATGTGTACTCGGAAAAAGGTAAAGTGTTTATAACAGGTGACCTTAACGTAAAAATACGAGGCAACCGCTATCAGTTTACAGAAAACAATCGTTCTCGGTCATTCCAACAATTTTTAGATAGAACTAACATGATTTCGTTAAATGTTCAGTCTGAATGCATAGGTCCTGTATGCACATTTTACCCCGCAACGGATAACTCAGCTGCAATTGATAATATACTCATTGAGTCAAAGTCCACAGATCTTGCCTTGTACTGTAAAGTTTTAGACGAAATGCAAATGTTTCAGAACATTGTCCTATTGTTTGTTCAGTACGTATACCCAAATCTTTTACGGATAGTACATCACGTTGTAACAGATGTAAGTGGGAAAAAGCGTTGAATGACGGTTCAATATGTAATTATAAATGTTATGTAAAACGTTTACTGGATTGTATCACAGTACCTAATGGAAATCCATCCTTCCAAGATATAGATTGTTACTATAGCGACGTATGTTCGACGTTGCTTGAAGCAGCAGATAAGTGTATACCCAAAAATGTATATAGAAATTATCAAAAACCTTACTGGGATGAAAGTCTAACAACGCTTCATAATGAAATGGTACGGAAGAGATATGTGTGATACGATCCGGAAAGCGTAGACGATATTGTCGAACATTTTCTGAATATAAAAACTGTAAAAAAGAATTTCGACGTCAACTCAGGAAATCATTTGAATCCTATATGAAAAGCCAATTTGCTGAAATTGATAGATCGGGCGAACTTGACCAGAACCTTTTCTGGCAGCTTTTCAAAAGGAACAAATCAGCCTCGAAGGTGAAACAAACTGAGCTGAAATATGAAGGGAAACTTTTCAGAGATCCCCATGATATTATAAAAGGTTGGTCTCTCCACTTTCAAAATATATTTTAAAAAACACGATACTAAAGAATTTGACTGTCATTTTCGCGACGAGATTGAAAACAGAATCAAAATGTTAAAATCTAGTATTCATTCTGATGAAGACTTGTTTTTATGTGATATTTTTACTTCTAGTGAAATCAATCTAATTTGCAAAAACCTGAAGTCAAATAAAGCAGGCGGAAATGAAGGTCTGGTATATGAACATATTAAATATGCAGGAAACTCTGTAATTTACCATATACAGAATTTATTCAATCTTGTTGTTAAACAAGAATATATTACTAGAAACTGGAAACAGGGAATTATAGTAACTCTATATAAAGGTCACGGAAAACCGAAAGAGGATCCTAACAGTTATAGGGGAATAACCCTTTTGCCAGTATTTTTTAAAATGTTTGAAATGGCTATTAAAAGAGAATTACAATATGATAGAGTCTGATATATTCCCAAACAAGCAACAGTCAGCATATCAGAAGAATCTATGTAGTCTTTGTACTGCGTTTAATTTGCAGGAATGTGTATATTATAATATGGAAAATGGTTCAGATGTATATGTGTCGTTTTTAGATAGCGCTAAGGCGTTTGATACCGTTTGACACGACGGTCTTCTAGTAAAATTGTATGATATTGGCCTAACTGGTTAAGTGTGGAATATTTTAAATTATATGTACACGGATATACACAGTTCTATTCTTTTTAATGGTTTAACTCCGCACCAGTAAAGATGGAGCGGGGTATTTTACAAGGCGGGGCTCTCTCAGCCAAAATATACTTAGATTCATTAATGACTTGTTGAATGAAGTTGAAAACTGCGGTAGGGGCGCAATGATAATCGATAAAACTGTAAATGTTCAAACTCAAGCGGACGATATATGTTTGGTTAGTACAAATATTACAAGTCTAAATAAAAAAAAAATGTATTCTGCGTCAAAAAGTAAAGTTGTCGTATTTTCAAATAAAAGAATCATAAACATTAACTGTACTGTACGTCTTTATGATAATATATTGCCTGTCGTTTCAGAAATTACTCATGTAGGTATCTTATTGAATGCTAAGCACAATTCCATTGAAAGAACGAACCAAGCGTGTACAAAATTAAAAAGTGGTACTATGGCCCTTTTACGTTCTGAGGCACATCAATGCGCACTAAACCCATTAACTGTTGCTAAAATTGTAAAAATTAAAGTCTTTCCGTCTGCGCTTTACGGTTGTGAACTCTGGGTACTTTCAAATACTGAGTTATTGATGTTAGAGAGAGCCCAACATTTTATTGTTAAGTCAATCCAAGGTTTCGGAAAAAGAACAAGAACTGATATGTGTACTTCTTTAATCGGATGGTTTTCTATATAAGGCGTATATCGATATCAAAATGCTTTTGTTTTTTAGGCAGGATCAGCAGAATGAAAAGAAGTAACTTAATCTGCAGAGTATTCATTTTGAGGTATTTTATGTATACAGTTAATAATTAAAGTCAAAAAGGTTATATACCAGACATTGTCAGATTACTAAAGAAGTATAATCTTTATGAATACATTATACAATTTCTAGATGATGGTGTTTTTCCAAATAAAATGTATTGGAAGTCATTGATTTATAAATCCGTAACAAACTATGAAACTAATACATGGATGCAAAGAATGTCTAATGACACAGACTTTACACGATTTTTATTGCTACATGAATGTCTAAAACCTCATAATTTATGGAAATGAGCCTTGCATCACCCAAATTTTCTTGACAATATCGGATATATAATGAAATTGATTGTATCGATACGTGTAAGTAACATACAACTTGTATGTCATCATTGTGGCTATTTCTACACAGATTTTGTATCTCATATGATTCTGCATTGTTCTGTAACAGCAAAATCTTCGTGACAATTTATGGTGTATAATTGCCTGCATTTCAAGTATTGAACTCAATTCATATCTGCATTCACTGCCTGACTATTCAGTTATTCACATTTTACTAGGAGGCCCAATGACCTATAATTTATATGAAATTGATTTAGAAGAATTTAGACTAGAATCCGTATATGCGATAAAAAGAATGTTTGACTTATATACGTAATAATAATTATTACAATAATGTCTTACAAATACTTGTCTTTTTAATATAAGGAAAATGTAAAAAAAAAAAAAAATCGAACATAGGCAAGGTATTATCAGGGAGTACACATCCCTGGCATTTTTAATATCATTATTTTTTTTTATTTTTTATTTTTTTACTGGCTACATAAACCAGTATTATAACACTGATATTTAATAAAATGTATATACGTTTGTGAACTTGTATGAATGTCCCGATTGTTGTTTTTTTGTAAATAATGTATTATTCATGTACTATCATTGTATCATGCTCTCCAATTTGGAGGAAATAAAGATGATATGAGATATTATCTATTTTTATATTGTGATTAAACCAAATTGGCTGCGACAAGTAGTATTATACATTTTCATGTTCGAAATTTAACGTACTCTAAGCTAAAAACACATCTCTCCAGAAGCCATTGAAGTTTTCAACATTTTTTGTCATATCTTTTTTAACCTAAGGGAGAATGTTTAAGTTTCCATATTTTTCTAGTTGATCTAGCAGAAGAAGTTTCCAGGAGATGTATTTTGAGGATCGAGTAATTTCCTTATCCAAGTAATTTTCAAAGTTTTAATAACACTGTCTATTTTCATTCCATTNAAGTTTCCATATTTTTCTAGTTGATCTAGCAGAAGAAGTTTCCAGGGAGATGTATTTTGAGGATCGAGTAATTTCCTTATCCAAGTAAATTTTAAAGCTTTAATAACACTTTCTATGTCTATCATTTTCATTCCACCGTTTTCGTAACTATTTTTTAACGTAGTTCTCTTAATTTTGTCTTTTTTTATCATTCCATATAAAATTAAAACAGATACGTTCTATTTGTTGAACAATATGGCAAGGTGGATTTTGTAAAACTGTAAATAATCGCACGATCATAGGGATAGCAAGTGACTTTACATTTTAATCCTCTTTCAGCACATATATTTTCGTGGCTACCCTTTTTCCTACCGAGCCACATTGCCTCCGTTTTATCATAGTTTGCTCTAAGACTAGAACATTTGCCAAATGAATCTAAAATATCTAAAGTTGCTTTCAATGAATTATCATCATCTTCAAGACTAATAGTAGAATCGTCCGCATACTGACTCGCAAGAATTTCTGTTTCACCTATTTTAATGCCATTAATATATGGAGAAAATATTAATGTAACACTTAGTATTTCTACTACCAGGATAAACAAATATGGCGACAGAGGGTCACCCTGACGCACCTCTCTTTTGATCGGGAAAAAATTTGAGCAAAATCCGTTATTTATTACGCAACTGGTGACGTCATTATAAAAAAGTTTTTTATCCATGTTTTAAAATTGCTACCAAAACCAAAGAAGTCTAAAGTTCTATCGAGAAAATCCCATTCCACCGTATCGATGGCCTTTCAAAATAGATTAAAAGTAATATTTCTAGATTAAATCATAAATAATTCTTGTACATTCGCCTATGTATCTTCCTTTAAGAAAACCCTTTTGTGTGTCGCTGATGATGTTATTTAAAACTGGGCGCCAGTTCTTTAAAAGTTTTTTTGCTTTGTTTGGTTTTGGTAAGCAGGTTATTACTCCCTGTTTTTATGTAATTGATAATTGTTTATTTTCAAAACTATACGTAATTGAATTAATAAGAAAACGTTTTAAATTTTTCCAAAAAAACTTGTAAAATTCAACTGTAAAGCCATCCAGACCCGGAGATTTCTTTTTTTTTAAAGAGAGCTTTTGCACATTCTGATTCAGTGACTTCTCTTTCACAAAGTAATTTTTCTTCGTCTGAAAGTTTACTAATAAATGGATTATCATTACAAAAAAAAAAAAAAAATCTTTTGATCATCAGTTATATTTGAATTAGTGGAGTTATCAGTTATATTTGAATTAGTGGAGTTATAGAGGTTTTTATAAAACAATCTCTGTTCTTCTAAGATGTTTTTAATATTAGTAATTTCGGAACCATCATTGCGAACTAATTTTGGAATCAGTTTTTCGGTATAATTTCTTTTTTCTAAATGACAAATATATTTTGTGCACTTTTCCCCTTCCATATTCCACCTAGCCTTTGCTCTGATCATTAGTCCCCGTATTCGTTCTTTCCTGAAATTATATAGTTCCAATTCTTTTGCTTCCAAAATTTTAAGATTTCTTGATTTTCAAACATCAACGGGTCGGTTTGTAATTTCAAAATTTCTGACTCTATTTTCAAAAGTCTTTCTTTGTTTGTTTTATTTTTCCAACTTGCATATGATATAGTTTTTCACCTTATAGCCAATTTGATAACTTCCCACAGGAGTTGATCATTTACTGAAAAACTTGCATTGTCAAAATTGTTATCTATTATTTCACCGATTGCATAATCATTGAGAACTTGGTTTATTACACTTTTAACATTTTCAATATAATTTCTATCATGGAGCAATGCATTGTTGAATTTCCACGTTCCTCGTCCCTTTTCATGGTCATATAGTTTTAACTTAACAATAATTGGTGCATGATCTGATTTATATTTAATGCCTATATCTGAAAAAGTGACAAGAGGCTGAAGATCAGATGAGATAAGGAAATAATCTAAACGGCTACATTTTCCACCAAACCAACTATACCTCTTTACCACTGGATGTTGATTTCTCCAAATAACAATTAAATATAATTCTTCCATATAGCTGTCCTTGCATTTTTATTGTTTTCTCTAGAATATTTATGTGTATCTTTTTCAAAAGACATAACCGCATTGAAGTCTCCAGTAATAATAACCGAGTCGTTATCAAAGAAGTCAATATTTCTTTTCAGACGGTGACAAAATTCAGGAGAGTCAGTATTCGGACCATATATACATGCAAGTGTTTATTTTTGATTCTGAATTGTAATGTCAAGAATAATGAAATTGCCAAACTCATCCGTCAAGTCTCGATGAATAGTATATTCAAAACTGTTGTTAAATAATATAACAATACCACGACTATTTCCAGTGTGGGAGCAAAAATGACAGTCGAAACCCCATCCATGTTTCCATTGTCGTTTCACAGATGTTTTTGAACGAGTAGCAATCAATATAAAAACACCATATTTTTTTTATTCCTGCATAGGTCAAAAATATCTTTTCTCTTTATACTGTCAGATAGACCTCTATAGTTCATACATGCTATATTCAATTCACCCATTTATATCTGTTATAAACATCCGAAGGTAGAAATTATGTTCTTCTAGATAAATCAATACATTGTATTGCACTAACCAGTGACTCGAGTGTAATATTAAAAGTTTACTACATGTCTTGTGTGAATCAAACCGAAGGTAATTCCCTTTTTTGCCCCACCTGACCCTACCTTTCCCTCCCTGACACCCCAAAAATCCAAAGTATGTAAACTATACAAATAATCATTACATTGTACTTCTAGGTAGAGGTACCCCACTCGGACGACCTCCGTGTAATAATACATATACCCATTTGTCTTGCCATCAATAAACTTACGTGTACAAAACATATGGAACATCCTCATTTTTTTGGAGGATGTACTGTGAAACGTCCTCATCCCACTTTTATCTCACTTTTATTTGATCTACGAGCAGTTAAACACCGTGAGAAAAACGCACAATTACTGCACGTGCAGTTTTGTAGCTTCGACGTTAGCGTTAAGACGATTTAAATAATACGTCTTAACTATATCTTTAGATTACGTGGCATGAACGCGTTCCACAGTACTTGGCCTCAAAGATATCTTTTACCCTATTTGTATAGTATACAGACCGACAAACGCAGCTACACCCGAACCATAACAAGCAAAAACAAACAAACAAACATTGTTTGTGTAAATTAGCAGGGTGTACCTACGTTTGACGTTGATGTATTTAACTATTAACTATTATATACAGTATATTAAGTATACTATAGTTTACACATCTTGGTTTATGATAAATGATGGATTTATCCTGAAATCATTCAACTCATTCAACTCTTCTTCACTAATTTTGTAGGTTATTTTTCCTTCAATCATTCAATCATTATGTGTAATATCTCAAGATCTGGGAGAGAGTGTAAATATACACTAAACAGTATATCCTTGATATTAATTATACAGCACCATAGTTGGTTCCTCAACTCGGAAGTATAAGTACACTGTAGCACTAGATGTGTCATTTGGCCTTGATATAAAAACCCACATTTATGACATAATTCCATGGTGGTCAAGCTACGGATGGTTACAACTATTGTTATTATATAATGTATATATTCTCTGTATTGAGGAAATCGAAGCGCTAGTTTCCATAAAGTATTAGGTTTGAGCTGGTTATGTATTTCTCGAAACCTTGTGAATCATTATCAACTCTCATACGTTCCTTTAGATTGTGTCCCTCATATTTCATTACAAAATGATGTACTGTGGATTTCCAATTTGGACCATACAACATCACCAGAACGTAACTTTTCAAATTAGATAACAACACCCCACTTATCGTAATCCAACCGAAATGGTAGACAAATGGGCATGCCATATCGAAGATATATTTACTGATAAGGCAGACAATCGCTTCGATAACAAGTTTCAGAGCGAGATATTAAAATGTGTTAGCGACATTGAAATTGGGCTTTCCAATGGAAATGACAAGTATTTGGATGACCCTGTTGCAGAGCGTCAAATCAAAAATATATGTTGTAGATTAAAACTTGGATTGATAATATTGTGCATGAACACTTCAAGTACGGGAGTGAATTGCTATATAGTCATTTGTCGAAGTTGTACAATGCTGTCATTAAGTCTCAACATATACCTGATGATTGGAAAAAGGCCTTGTCATAACACTGTATAAGGGAAATGGTAAACCGAAAGACGACCCGAATAGTTATAGAGGGGTGACACTTTTACCTGTAATATTCATTTTTTTGAACTGATTTTGTCAAAGAGATTGGATTCTGTCCTTAGCACGGATAATTTCCCAAACAGGCAATAATTAGCATATCAAAAGGGTTAATGTAGTCTGCTAACGTCTTTTAATCTTCAAGAATGTATACGGTATAACACCGAGAAAGGAGAAGACGTACATGTAGGATTTCTCGATAGCAATAAGGCTTTCGACACCGTTTGGCATGCTTCGTTGCTCTTTAAACTGCATGAATTAGGAATAAAATGTAAATCATGGAACATTATGAACAATATGTATACCAATGTACAAAGTAGTATTTTAGTGAACGGACTGAGGTCAAGATGGGTAAAAATGGAGCGCGGTATCTTACAGGGAAGTGCTCTTTCAGCAAAAATGTATCTTGTTTTTATTCTGCGAGATAACATTCCCACACAAGCAGATGATGTATGTGTAATTAGTACTAAATATTCTGATCTGCAATACATGCGCTCTATATGTGAAGAGTACAGTAAGAAATGGAGATTTACATTTTCTTCTGCTAAAAGTAAAATTGCAACCTTTTCCTGTAAAAGAAGAAATATTGAACGTAAGACTCTGTGTTTATATAATTGTATTCTTCCGAATGTTGATGATATCGTCCATGTTGGTGCAATGTTGAACAGTAAATTTAACTCAATAGAGCGTACCTTACGTGCATGTTACGAAGCGGAACCATGATCATCATTCGATGTGGAGCCCATCCAAGTGCTTTAAATCCACTAACTATAAGTAGAACTATAACATGTAAAGTGTGTGCTGCAGCCTTATATGGTTGTGAATTATGGTGTTCATCCAGAACAGAAATATTAATGCTTGAGAGAGCACAACATTTCATCTTGAAAGCAATACAAGGTATTGAGACTAAAACCAGTACAGATGTGTACAAGTCAACTTGGATGGACTAGTATAGAATCCTACATAGACACTAAGAAATTGTTATTCCTAGGTAGGTTATGTAGATTAGATAAGACGAATTTGTCGTCTTGTGTGTCTTTACAAAATATTTTCTCGTTGATATAGAATCTAAATTAAGTTCAAATAGACAAGGGTTCGCAGTTGATATACTAAGAATACTGCAAAAGTGTAAATTGTTTGAAGTGTTTAATGATTTTTTAACTAACTGTGCTTTTCCGTCTAAATGTATGTGGTGTGTTAAAGTAAAGAATGCCGTATACTCAGCAGAGGAATTAGCGTGGCGAGAAAGAATGGCCAATGGTGTCGATTATACTAGATTTTCTCTTATCCACGGTCATTTAGTACCACATGTATTATGGGGACTGGCATTTAAATTCCCAGCCAAAAGAGAAGCTATACAATATGTCATGAAATTAATTGTAACTATCAGAGAGGGTGAGGGTGAAGAATTATGTCATAAATGTGGCTTTATGTACAGTGATATAGCCACCCATATAGTTCTACAATGTGATTATACAGGAGAGTTAAGAGATAATCTATGGTGTGATATTATAAATATAAAAGACATAATGTTTAGTGTGTGCTTACATTCCATGTCTGATTATGATATGTTTCATATCCTCATTGAAGGAAATGTAGAGCATGAGTTGAATTCATCAGAGTTCGATGACTTTCGCATAAAATCTGTAACTTGTACAAATGATGTCTTAACCTAAACTTAAAATGTGTCAATTGTAAATTCAATTTTTCGGTATTTTTTACAAAAAAATCCCCAGTTTATCTGAATGCTTAGATTGTCATAAAATCATCTCTACATAGTAACATAACCATTATGTGAAACTTTTACTGAATTCTGCTGGTTAATTGCAAAAGGGTAGAGCCTCCTTCAGTTTAAACTAACGTGCATACATTCCATGGTAATTGACCTCTTTACTGTATAACCAGTATAACTGAATATCTTTACACAGTGTTGTAGGTGCACGCATTTTACTTGACGGTAATGGTGACTTGTTGTTTTATCTTACTCCCAAGGTAACTACTAGAGGTTTTACTTTGCATGAAGAAATTGCTGACAAGACAAGGCAAAATTACGTCAACAAACACGCAGTGTGTACCAAAACTGGTGGTACCAATCTCTTCTAGAGTTGTCGTTCCTTACTCACGCGCGCAACTGTCAACAGTTAATCCGTAAAAGTGATAATTGACCTTTCTCAGTCGTTTACTTCTTCAGAAATAGTCTGAATATAGTATAAAACTTACGTCAAAACAAGTGTTCCGTCAATGCCTACAATATTGTTATGAACATGTAAGTATATATTCTGCTATTTCAGAAAATATGGCTGATGTGACCTCGTGACATTAGCGCTTTTGAAATATCGAACGTAGATTTGCATTTAAAGTCTTCACTGTTTATTAGATGATCGACACTTGAGATTATCTAGTGTGTCCATGATATGTACCTTATGACATCAGTCTTTATGTATAATGAATTCGCAGTTGTATTTGCAATGGCCCTCTCTTAAGCAGAAAATGTGTGGTATGAACACTCTTTAAGGTTAGAAATTTAATTCTGGATTACTCAGGCATATTTCACTTATTGTCTGTAATTTTCCTTTTGTTTGTTATTCCCACTTTTATTTTATATGCTGGTTTTACATAGGTAGTAGACGAATTGGTAGTAGGTACAGCTGACCCAGACTGAACTACACCGAATCATACAGCTGTTTCTTTCTTCTAGTGTAAGTTGATTATCCCAATTCGTCTATACTACTATTGAAATAGAAGGGGGTGATTATAAATGCCCGTAATTGATGTTATTAAAAATTCAGCCTTTACACTGTACTGATCGAAACAGTGTCCATTAGAGTGTAATGGACACACGTTTCGATACATTTCATCTCATTTGTTTTGAAAATTACAGCAGAAACAGTTGTAATTATTTGGCTCTCTGCGTTGAAATACCACTGTTTCCTTAATCCGTATTTCTAATAATTACTAAACACTTGAGTCAGTTTTAGAGAACATCAAATGTTTATTTCGTTACAGATGATGCTTACTTCACGTTTCCTAATCAACTGTTGTGTCTCGTAGCTATTACCGAGACCGTAGGTAAACGACCTTGACGACAATTCAGTATTTACTTTATTCTGATATGTACTCTCAGTAAGTTTCAACCTCCGGTCGGACATTATATATATAGACAGTGTAATAAACTCTACAAAAACCCGCTTTGGGAAACGATAAAAACAAACATAAACGTGAATTGCACTCGAATTTAGAACGAAAACATGAAAAAAGTAAAGTTCAGTGAGAATAAGACAGATTGTCACGGAAGAGTAAGCGTCTTCTGCTTCATCTACGACCCCCGCCGTATACATCTAGGTGTAATTCAGGTAATGGTACTTTCTCAAAGAGATAATCGGGGTAGAAACCACGACCTAACATCCAACTTCTAGGACTAAGGTAGATTAGTGTTACATCAAATAAATAAATATGCACTTCATCTTAATAGATCACATGATGTAGAATTATCTTAAGACATCATCCACAAACTCAATAAGTTGCTACCTCATCTGTACCTAGATGATCTCGAATGTCTAAAGATACGGGGTAGAAAATACAATTCTGATCGGCATGGACCACAGTGTTTATTACTTCTACGGATTTGAGGAGCTTGCAGCAGATTTGAGCGTTATTGTTCGATATTGCGTTGGGCCGTACTGGCAGATTTCTTACCCAATGGTATCTGGCTTGTAACTTGGCATCTTTGGAAAAGGAAGGAATTTATAGGGAATCGCTCGTGTGACAGTTCCTTCTAAGATTTTAGTGTAATTGTTCAATAGTTCCTTGAGCCGTATCTACAGTCTTCTTTCATGTGTCATATTGGAAGATTTCTAATCTAAGGGTAGATGATTCTTAACTTTGAAACCTTAGAAAAGGAAGGAAATGGTAATAGCTCAGTTCCTTTTAGGAATTTAGTGCTGATATTATCAGGTCCTGGGAATTTGTCACAGTTAGCCGGAGTAGTTTCTCAGAGCCTTGCATGATATTGACAGGGAAAACTAGAAGTTTACTGTTTTTTTTCTGGTGCGTTTTTCAGCTGAAGACTGAATGACATTAATGATCACATGTAAGCGTTAAGACCAACTCGGTAGCAAGCATATTAGTTTTCTTCAGTGATGGGGGTCCATCATTTAAAACTTTGTGTTCATGGATAATGATCAGATGACATTAACATCCAGTAGTGCTAATCGTCCTGGAATAACCAAACAATATTAAGTTTATACCTAGTCAGATGTTTGATTACATTTAGTTTAGCAAATACAACCCACCAAACGGTATTCACATATGGCTGAACACTCCAGACATCTACTGTAGTTTTTTCATAATTAGAGTAGCCCTCCCCCTCCCTTAAATTTGGCTTTAACTGCAGCGTGGCTTGTCCAATGTGGTGCCAGTGACTAGGAAGGTTATTGGCTATAACTGTAGTGTGACTTGTCCTATGTGGTGCCAGTGACTAGGAATATTATTTGGTTATTGTCTATAACTGTAGTGTGACTTGTCCAATGTGGTGCCAGTGACTAGGAATATTATTTGGTTATTGTCTATAACTGTAGTGTGACTTGTCCAATGTGGTGCCAGGGACTAGGAAGGTTATTGGCTATAAGTGTAGTGTGACTTGTCCTATGTGGTGCCAGTGACTAGGAATATTATTGGCTATAACTGTAGAGCGACTTGTCCATTGTGGTGCCAGTGACAAGGAATATTATTTGGTTATTGGCTACAACTGTAGTGTGACTTGTCCATTGTGGTGCCAGTGACTAGGAAGGTTATTGGCTATAACTGTAGAGCTACTTGTCCAATATGGTGCCAGTGACTAGGAATATTATTGGCTATAACTGTAGAGCGACTTGTCCTATGTGGTGCCAGTGACTAGGAATATTATTTTGTTATTGGCTATAACTGTAGAGGGACTTGTCCAATGTGGTGCCAGTGACTAGGAAGGTTATTGGCTATAACTGTAGAGCTACTTGTCCAATATGGTGCCAGTGACTAGGAATATTATTTGGTTATTGGCAATAACTGTAGAGCGACTGGTCCATTGTGGTGACAGTGACTAGGAAGGTTATTTGGTTATTGGCTACAGCTGTAGTGCGACTGGTCCATTGTGGTGACAGTGACTAGAAAGCTTATTGTGGTGACAGTGACTAGGAAGGTTATTTGGTTATTGGCTACAACTGTAGTGCGACTGGTCCATTGTGGTGACAGTGACTAGAAAGCTTATTGTGGTGACAGTGACTAGAAAGCTTATCTGGTTAGAGTGATAGTATAATGATCAGAGGTCCAGGGTTTACATCAGAACACCGTTGTTAATCCTTATTTTTATTTCCTTTTTAAGATGAATTATTTCTCAAAATAGTTCCGCAAGCTATTTTATTTTTTTCAGATTACCAGTTTTATAACTATAACTAAGCTGGAAATATCTTCACAGTTCATAGATACAATTCTGGTCAGTGGGACAGAAATCTTTATTAAATACTGGACATTTGATGCAGATCCATGTTCTGTCCATCTTAATACACAATAACAACAACATATAGGATTTGTTTCTTGTTTATTTTTTTAAGTTACCATGAATTCATTTCATTTGTTGTATGATGCTCACCAAGTAACATTACGTGATATCCTTATATATGGTGAAAAAAACAATACTATTGCTCACATAATTTTGGTCTTATATTTTGCTTTCACACCAACACATATCACACATTTGTCATTTCAAGTTGAAATGAATCAATACAATGTACATAATTTATAATATTTTACATTTTCCTTTTTACTGGGTATAAGTTTGGTTGCACGAGCCCAAAGATACTTACAACATGATCACGAAACACACAGAGGTTTATCACCTCACTAAATACATACACACACCTCCTGCTTCGTTTATTAACTTATTGTGCAGGAATTCAATAACCCATCAGTTCCGTATACATCCTAACTTGTAAGGTCACTATTAGCACAGGGACTAGTTACTTAAAGCTTTACAGAAAATTAAAATGATCGATGTTGTCCGCCGTGCAGTTTGAATATTTCATTTATTTATTTGATACAGTTGTTTTGGGACTTATAGTTTGTCTGGATATCAAGTACAGGAGACCTAGGGTGATTGTGTATCACAGTATTACAGTTAATCGTAAACAAGTACAGCTGACTTGTTCTCGGACTCGACAAATATAAAGCGTACTCTGTAAAAACTAGAAACCCCTGGAACCTTACAATTCGGCCGGTTTGCAGAGACTTCTGGATTGTGTAGTCCACTAGTTTTACGATATCATTGTTGGAACCAAATCCTTGGGCCAGTTCAGACAAAAATCTGGAATGGACAGAGTCCAGTTTTGACAGAGTATACTATACTTAACTTTCTGTAAAGCTATAAGTAACTACAAAGCACAAGTAATACTTCAAAAAAGTCTTCCTACACAGAATGATTTGTGTACTATAACTAGTCCTAAGTGTGAACATTGTTCCTTGATTATAATTGTATGAGTTTCCTCCCCTTATTTTCTCACTCTACACATATTTCAAATTTGTAGGAACACTTCATACCTATGTACAGAATAAGTTATGTCACAGAATTGTTTACCACATATTTTACACCTCAATAACATATTACTTGCCTCATTTTATGGGGCTACTATTCATTGTTCAGGGACTGCTAACGCGGGTATTAAATCTGTGTGCACCTCCACTTCAGTGAAGTTGTTACGTAGCGTACTAGCTATGAAACTATTCAATAGTTCATTTAAATCGTGAACATAGCAAAATGCAGTACAATGTACCCAGCCAATAACAGCAACTCAATACATCAACAGATACACACAAAAGACAGGTAAACACTCGTGTAGTGAGACCAGACTTTATAGACACGTTAGGACATCCGGTAATGTTTGACATGATGTCGGTCAAGTTGAATTTTACGCGCATGTGTTTGAATAAATTGACCCCTTCCCCGAAAAAATATCTCTGAACTGAGCAGGAGTTGACACAAATATTGTCAGAGTTTTCAAAATACATATGTAGATAAAGCACTGCCTTGCACAGAAAATCATGAATTTTTACACAGAGGCGTAACATTATACCGCCTGTCGTAAAGTGCTTCATCACATTATCCACATTACGTTATGCATTTAAACTGTGGACATTTCTCTGTGTACTAAGCTCAACAATGATACAGGCCAAAATAATTTATTTTTACATGATAAAAAAAATCAGTCGTCTCAAAAACTGGGACTTTCTCAATATATACCCCTGTGGCAATAAAATAACACTATTAACCCCTTAAATTTCATAATGAATTATTTAAGTTTTTGAATTGGAAGAGTTCAAATGTGTCTTCCGGGGTGAGTGAGTTAAGATGAGAGGAGCCAACTTATTCCAGCACCTGTGGTTTTACATTACTATACCAAACACGCAAACACACCTGTAATCAACATCATAATTACAGACAATACAAAACATAAACACAGGCAACTTGCCTGTATTCATCAATGTCATCACACACAACACAACAGCTTTGCTGAGAAACAGGTACCATCAGTAGTAGGTGTCTACAATCTAAAACTACATCACATGTGTATCTGCTATACCAACTACAATTCTTTGTAGATACATAAATAGGATCATTGATATCATTAATTTACATAAGAATATTGCTACATCATTTCAAACAAAAGGCCCATGGGCCAGTATAGCTCACCTGGATTTTATTTATATCTCATATATAATTTAAAAGAACAATTTAAATATTTGACAAGCTGAGAACAGGCTTAAAATGAAACAATACATTCATTATTCATTATATAATATGCATGTTCCTGCAATTCTAGTACAAATCTTTCAAACTACTCTATAGGAATAGACTTTCAAGGAATTCTTCATACTATATCTATTTAAAACCTGTTCACCCATTTTAAGGAGTAGTCATTTTAATTTTAAGATTAACCCCCATTTCAATATTAAACCCAGTCCCTTCATCCCCAAGGACTGTACTTTTTACATCTCCCATGTATGTGCATTACAAAAAACAAAGGTATAATCTGTCCATTTGATTAAACCAGCAGTCTGTAGAACAGCCATTCATATTGGGCCACACCTGCTCCTTATTAAACCAGCAGTCTGTAGAACAGCCATCCATATTGGGCCACACCTGCTCCTTATTTAACCAGCAGTCTGTAGAACAGCCATCCATATTGGGCCACACCTGCTCCTTATCAAACCAGCAGTCTGTAGAACAGCCATCAATATTGGGCCACACCTGCTCCAATGCAATTCACACAATTTTAATCCCCTTTACCCAAGGTCATGTTTCACATATCATTAAATCAAAAACTTTCAACTTCTATTTGAGGAGTAGTCTTTTTTTAAAAATTACCCCCAATTCTTTTACTGGACCATGGTCCCAATTTGGCAACACCCTAGATTCTTCCAGTGATACATTTTGATTTTACCTCTTTCTTTATGATAGACTGTGGTTTCACTGCTGCATAAATCCCTACTGACTGTGAACCCTTCACTGAAATACCCGACCCAAAACCTTTAAATGTATTGCTTTAATTTTCAAAAAAGTTGATCAGATATTTGACAAATGTTTTCAATATCAACAGTTTAGTTTATATTGAAGTAAAAGTGCTGAGACATATCACAGAGACAGCTAGTTTCATGTTTTAATTATTTTTTGAATAACTTTTTAAAAAGTTACAATATTTGAATATGTCTCTTGTAAAGCATGGGATTTTGAATCATAGCTTAAACTTTCAAAAGTACACAGGTTAAAATGGAAGGTTGGAAGATTTTTTTATTTATGATCTAACTCCTAATTTTGTATTATTTGCTATAACAATTATCTGGGCAAGAAGGAAACTGTTAAACTTTTCTAACTAGTTTGTTTCATAGTGAAAACATGACGAAGGTTTTTAATGGAACAATACTGTTTAAATGTTCTGCCTGATTCAATGATGAGGTAACCAAACTAAGCTGGTTCATTGACACAAATCACAGGTATCAGCATTGCCTGTGGCAGTCCACCTTGGCCTGGACTTCTTAAACGAAGTTCTGATACCAGGGTAGTCAGCTACACCCTCATCAATCAAGTAGTCAGCCTTGTTTGCTAAAATGTCTCTGGGATTAAAGAAATTAAGAAACAAGTGGGCCAATATCCTTCGTCTTATGTTGTCTTGTGGAGGACAAAGGGAGACCACTCATACTTCCGTGCCTTCTGGGACTGAGCTACGCCCCTGAAGATAGACGGCTGAGGTTTTCGGGTGTCTTGGTCGAACTCCTCGGTTCTCCGGTGGTGTTAGATACACTGCCCGGGAGGCCGGTGAACGCTGCAGATTCTGGGTCCCTAGAGATTCTCCGCTACTGTTGACTCCGCCAGAGCTTCCTGATGCCTGTAAGTAGAACACAAAAGTTCAGACTCGGCAAATTTATTATAATTTATAAATACACTAAGCCAAGACAAGCATTACAACTACTTGACCTCTGATCCATTACTCTGACCATGATAATATGAACCTTGATGTTATATGTGACACATTGTTAAGTGGTTATACATGTATACGTACCACACCGCTGTCCAGGGATCCTCCACTACTACCTCTCCTCATCCCTGGAGCTACAACACCAACACCACACCATTACACAGGACATCATCACCTAACACATTAGTCTGTAACTGGTGTCTTAACAAATATCACTGTCTGTAACTGGTGTCCTAACAAATATCACTGTCTGTAGCTGGTGTCCTAACAAATATCACTGTCTGTAACTACTGTCTTAACAAATATAACTGTCTGTAACTGGTGTCCTAACAAATATCCCTGTCTGTAACTGGTGTCCTAACAAATATCATTGTCTGTAACTGGTGTCGTTACAAATATCACTGTCTGTAACTGGTGTCCTAACAATTATCACTGTCTGTTACTGGTGTCCTAACAAATATCACTGTCTGTAACCGGTGTCCTAACAAATATCACTGTCTGTAACTAATGTCTTAACAAATATCACTGTCTGTAACTGGTGTCTAACAAATATCACTGTCTGTAACTGGTGACTTAACAAATATCACTGTCTGTAACTGGTGTCTTAACAAATATCACTGCCTGTAACTGGTGTCTTAACAAATATCACTGTCTGTAACTAGTGGCCTAACAAATATCACTGTCTGTAACTGGTGTCTTAACAAATGTCACTGTCTGTAACTGGTGTCTTAACAAATATCACTGTCTGTAACTGGCGTCCTAACAAATATCACTGTCTGTAACTACTGTCTTAACAAATATAACTGTCTGTAACTGGTGTCTTAACAAATATTACTGTCTGTAACTGGTGTCCTAAGAAATATCACTGTCTCTAACTGGTGTCCTAACAAATATCACTGTCTGTTACTGGTGTCCTAACAAATATCACTGTCTGTAGCTGGTGTCCTAACAAATATCACTGTCTGTAACCGGTGTCCTAACAAATATCACTGTCTGTAACTACTGTCTTAACAAATATAACTGTCTGTAACTGGTGTCCTAACAAATATCCCTGTCTGTAACTGGTGTCCTAACAAATATCATTGTCTGTAACTGGTGTCGTTACAAATATCACTGTCTGTAACTGGTGTCCTAACAAATATCTCTGTCTGTAACTGGTGTCCTAACAAATATCACGGTCTGTAACTACTGTCTTAACAAATATAACTGTCTGTAACTGGTGTCTTAACAAATATCACTGCCTGTAACTGGTGTCTTAACAAATATCACTGTCTGTAACTAGTGGCCTAACAAATATCACTGTCTGTAACTGGTGTCTAACAAATATCACTGTCTGTAACTGGTGACTTAACAAATATCACTGTCTGTAACTGGTGTCTAACAAATATCACTGTCTGTAACTGGTGTCTTAACAAATGTCACTGTCTGTAACTGGTGTCTTAACAAATATCACTGCCTGTAACTGGTGTCTTAACAAATATCACTGTCTGTAACTGGTTTCCTAACAAATATCACTGTCTGTAACTGGTGTCTTAACAAAGATCAATGTCTGTAACTGGTGTCCTAACAAATATCACTGTCTGTGACTGGTGTCCTAACAAATATCACTGTCTGTAGCTGGTGTCCTAACAAATATCACTGTCTGTAACCGGCGTCCTAACAAATATCACTGTCTGTAACTACTGTCTTAACAAATATAACTGTCTGTAACTGGTGTCTTAACAAATATCAATGTCTGTAACTGGTGTCCTAACAAATATCACGGTCTGTAACTACTGTCTTAACAAATATAACTGTCTGTAACTGGTGTCTTAACAAATATCACTGTCTGTAACTGGTGTCCTAAGAAATATCACTGTCTCTAACTGGTGTCCTAACAAATATCACTGTCTGTAACTGGTGTCCTAACAAATATCACTGTCTGCTAACAAATATCACTGTGTGTAACTACTGTCTTAACAAATATCACTGTCTGAAACAGGTGTCCTAACAAATATCCCTGTCTGTAACTGGTGTCGTTACAAATATCGCTGTCTATGTCTGTAACTGGTGTCGTTACAAATATCACTGTCTGTAACTACTGTCTTAACAAATATAACTGTCTGTATCTGGTGTCTTAACAAATGTCACTGTCTGTAACTGGGATCCTAACAAGTATCACTGTCTGTAACTGGTGTCCTAACAAATATCACTGTCTGTAACAGGTGTCCTAACAAATATCACTGTCTGTAACTGGTGTCTTAACAAATATCACTGTCTGTAACTGGTGTCCTAACAAATATCTCTGTCTGTAACTGGTGTCGTTACAAATATCACTGTCTGTAACTGGTGTCCTAACAAATATCACTGTCTGTAACTGGTGTCTTAACAAATATCACTGTCTGTAACTGGTGTCCTAACATATATCACTGTCTGTAACTGGTGTCGTTACAAATATCACTGTCTGTAACTACTGTCCTAACAAATATCATGTCTGTAACTGGTGTCCTAACATATATTCACTGTCTGTAACTGGTGTCGTTACAAATATCACTGTCTGTAACTGGTGTCCTAACAAATATCACTGTCTGTTACTACTGTCCTAACAAATATCACTGTCTGTAACTGGTGTCGTTACAAATATCGCTGTCTATAAATGGTGTCCTTACAAACTCTACGTCGGGCGTTTTTGGTCTGCATAGTTCACCTTTATTTGTAAATCAACAGAAACCATCATAACGGTGGCAGGGGTGTCACCCTGATTATAATGTTATAATTTTGATTAATATAAACACTATTAGTATAATACAATAATGTAGTAATCTTACTTACAATATATGTTAAGATATTGTAGTTTTAATCTATACAATCATGCCGTATTCAAATCATTTTTCCATCAGCATAATACAATATTGTAGGTACGTATATATAAACTTGATTACAATAAATTTTATCAACATTACACATTATTATTGTTATAATCTTGAAAACAATACTATATACTGTAATAGTGGAAATTCTCCTACAACGACGTTGTAATTTTGCAAACTAATTGCTGTGTGGAAAGTTTTCCTTACTTGCTATGTGTATTATTTTCTTAACTAATATTCGCTGTAATGATAAATTTGACCTCATTATGGAGGCCAGCAAACTGGGGGTAAAAATTTCCATGTAATCTATATATCTTTATATATTGTGTTCATATTTTCATGCTAATTTTCTCACATCGAAAAATGTAAGCCTTTCCACATGGCAATCACTCCCACTTCCACTTTACAGTATACAAATTGTCTATAATGCACATTGTCAGACAATCTATACAATGTCTATATGGTTATCCATGTGTCTATGATAACAGCATACATACATAGTATATAACAACATGTAACAGCAACATAGCAGGGATTCATTCTGGCCTACAATACCAGGTGTTTTTTTACATTAATTACACAGTGTTATATCTGTCCTTGATTAGTCTCAGGAAACTGGATATCCTTACACACGTTGGCACAATTTTCTTTTGTTTTTATACAAAATGCAATAGAGAAAATGTTGAATCCCTGATATTTTGACCACGAGTATATAATATATGCACTCTGAGAATTATATAAAATGGCTACATAACTAACATCGGAACAGAGATCGGAAAAAACAGAGATATAACAGACATTCCATAGAAAACAGAGATATAACAGACATTCCATAGAAAAGACAACACTGATGTGGTATATAACATACGTGATTGTTGACAACAAAATGCAGACAACACAGAAAGCTGACGGTTTATATACAGACATCCAGAAATAAGTACAGAAAGTAAGTGTAGCCTTGGAAATTAGCTCTAGGAAATGTGTCCTGGTGTAATTGTCATAAGATGGTGGGCTAATAAAGGCTCTAAACATGAACTCTGAGGCCCACACACCTTGTATCGCTCTCCAGTTCCTATTTGAGATAGAATGAATACAATGAATCCATGGCAATATGTCCTATAAACAGTTCAATGCTGAACGTCAGTTCTTTTATCATAGGTTAAGGAAGTCTAGCAGCAATACGATGACCTATTCCAGTAATGATAGCTGCTTTGTATAGAGAGTTAAGGCTGTTAATTGGTCGTCTACGGTGACCTTCCACAATGCCTGCTGCAGCTAATAAACCAGTTACACTAGGTAGATCTCATTTATTAGTCTGTCCTTTTGTTGTATTGAGTGATTGTTGGAGATTTAGTGATTTGATCCTAGATGTGTCGTCTGTATATCCCAAAGTTTTATTGTAAAGATAGAAAAGACCAGACAAACTATATAAAACAGTATCAGGATGGGAGAGCTGATATTTTGCTATCGTGTCTACTTTACATAGATACTTGGATCAACCAAGTCACCAAGTTTACATTAATCTACATGTGTGAACAGAATTTGAAAATGTTTCATCCAATCTGAATTATTTGCACATAAAGGAAATAGAGTGACCCTTAATACTAAATTTAGTTTAAATTCTTTTAGCCATTCTAGATGAGTAGTCTTTTTAAGGAAAAGTCTATTACAGAAGACAGACATTACGCCACAACATAAACTAGCTCACTCAGCTTTCAGCCATGTAAGTTAAAAAGAAAGTGAGAAGAAATGAAGAGAAACATCGACTCCTTTGTTCCTACACATGTAGCAACAGGAACACAATCAAGTCACAACAGATAAGATAGTGTCCAACTCAAAATTGGGGGGTAAATAAATAATAGAAAATTGAAATCAAAGAAGCAAATCATTTTTGCAAACTCCATAACAAGAAATTATATGTACAAATATATATATTCTAAAACAATATTCTGCCCTGTGCAATCCACATGATAGAAAAGTTTACATTGAATCTTTTGTACAGTATTATTCTTTTTATCCCATAGTCCAAGCGTCAACAAGACATCTAGGGAAAAAAATAGTGGTAAATTAAGTAGTCTGAGTATCAACAAGATATCTATCTAAGGAAAAAAATAGTGGTATATTAAGTAGTCCGAGCATCAACAAGATATCTATCTAGGAGAAAATATAGTGGTAAATTAAGTAGTCTGAGTATCAACAAGATATCTATCTAGGGGGAAATATATTGGTAAATTAAGTAGTCTGAGTATCAACAAGATATCTATCTAGGAGAAAATATAGTGGTAAATTAAGTAGTCCGAGCAAGACATCTATCTAGGGAAAATATAGTGGTAAATTAAGTAGTCTGAGCATCAACAAGATATCTATCTAGTGGAAAATGTAGTGGTAAATTAAGTAGTCTGAGTATCAACAAGACATCTATCTAGGGAAAATATAGTGGTAAATTATCTATCTAGGGGAAAATGTAGTGGTAAATTAAGTAGTCTGAGCATCAACAACACATCTATCTAGGGAAAAAAATAGTGGTATATTAAGTAGTTCGAGCATCAACAAGACATTTCTCTAGGGAAAATATAGTGGTAAATTAAGTAGTCTGAGTATCAACAAGATATCTATCTAGGGAAAAAAATAGTGGTATATTAAGTAGTCCGAGCATCAACAAGACATCTATCTAGGGAAAATATAGTGGTAAATTAAGTAGTCTGAGCATCAACAAGACATCTATCTAGGGAAAATATAGTGGTAAATTAAGTAGTCCGAGCATCAGCAAGACATCTATCTAGGGAAAATATAGTGGTAAATTAAGTAGTC
>NW_018403428.1:426008-438040 GCF_002113885.1 Mizuhopecten yessoensis | reverse complement strand
GAACACCCATGTTTTGGTATGTTAACCTACTGACACATCCCTGTGACACACTCATCCCCTTCACATAGCTATGTCAGGGTGACCAGTATGACTTGTATACGTGCGAACACCCATGTTTTGGTATGTTAACCTACTGACACATCCCTGTGACACACTCATCCCCTTCACATAGCTATGACAAGCACATGTATATATAGTGTATGTACATTAACATAACACCTGTTATATACACAAAACACCAGTTACCGTCAGAGCAAGAGTCAGTCAAATGAGACAACCAGAGTGAAAACGAGTAACATCAGTCAAGCATAACAAATCAACAACCAGAGCAAACATCAGTCAGCGTAACAACTCAACAGCCAGAGCAAATATCAGTCAAGTGTAACAACTCAACAGCCAGAGCAAACATCAGTCAAGCATAACAAATCAACAGCCAGAGCAAATATCAGTCAGCATAACAAATCAACAGCTAGAGCAAACATCAGTCAGCATAACAAATCAACAGCCAGAACAAATATCAGCCAGCGTAACTCTACAACCAGAGCAAATATCAGTCAGCATAACAAATCAACAGCCAGAACAAATATCAGTCAAGCATGCCAAATCAACAGCCAGAGCAAACATCAGTCAGCGTAACTCTACAGCCAGAGCAAACATCAGTCAGTGTAACTCTACAGCCAGAGCAAACATCAGTCAGCGTAACTCTACAGCCAGAGCAAATATCAGTCAGCGTAACAACTCAACAGCCAGAACAAATATCAGCCAGCGTAACTCTACAGCCAGAGCAAATATCAGCCAGCGTAACTCTACAGCCAGAGCAAATATCAGTCAGTGTAACAACTCAACAGCCAGAGCAAACATCAGTCAGCGTAACTCTACAGCCAGAGAAAATATCAGTCAGCATAACTCAACAGCCAGAGCAAATATCAGTCAGCATAACAACTCAACAGCCAGAACAAATATCAGCCAGCGTAACTCTACAGCCAGAGCAAATATCAGTCAGTGTAACAACTCAACAGCCAGAGCAAACATCAGTCAGCGTAACTCTACAGCCAGAGAAAATATCAGTCAGCATAACTCAACAGCCAGAGCAAATATCAGTCAGCATAACAACTCAACAGCCAGAACAAATATCAGCCAGCGTAACTCTACAGTCAGAGCAAATATCAGTCAGCGTAACTCAACAGCCAGAGCAAATATCAGTCAGCATAACAAATCAACAGCCAGAGCAAATATCAGTCAGCATAACAACTCAACAGCCAGAGCAAATATCAGTCAGCATAACTCAACAGCCAGAGCAAATATCAGTCAGTGTAACTCTACAGCCAGAGCAAATATCAGTCAGCATAACAACTCAACAGCCAGAGCAAACATCAGTCAGCATAACAAATCAACAGCAAGAACAAATATCAGTCAAGCATAACAAATCAACAGCCAGAGCAAACATCAGTCAGCGTAACAACTCAACAGCCAGAGCAAACATCAGTCAGTGTAACTCTACAGCCAGGGCAAACATCAGTCAGCATAACAAGTCAACAGCCGGAACAAACATCAGTCAGCATAACTCTACAGCCAGGGCAAACATCAGTCAGCGTAACAACTAAACAGCCAGAGCAAACATCAGTCTGCATAACTCTACAGCCAGAGCAAACATCAGTCAGTGTAACTCTACAGCCAGGGCAAACATCAGTCAGCGTAACAACTAAACAGCCAGAGCAAACATCAGTCAGTGTAACTCTACAGCCAGAGCAAATATCATTCAGCGTAACAACTCAACAGCCAGAGAAAATATCAGTCAGCGTAACTCAACAGTCAGAGCAAATATTAGTCAGCATAACAAATCAACAGCATGATCAAATATCAGTCAAGCATAACAAATCAACAGCCAGAGCAAACATCAGTCTGCATAACTCTACAGCCAGAGCAAACATCAGTCAGCGTAACAACTCAACAGCCAGAGAAAATATCAGTCAGCATAACTCAAAAGCAAGAGCAAATATCAGTCAGCATAACTCTATAGCCAGAGCAAATATCAGTCAGCAGAACAACTCAACAGCCAGAGCAAATATTAGTCAGCATAACAAATCAACAGCATGATCAAATATCAGTCAAGCATAACAAACCAACAGCCAGAGCAAACATCAGTCTGCATAACTCTACAGCCAGAGCAAACATCAGTCAGCATAACACATCAACAGCAAGAACAAATATCAGTCAAGCATAACAAATCAACAGCCAGAGCAAATATCAGTCAGCGTAACAACTCAACAGCCAGAACAAACATCAGTCAGCGTAACTCTACAGCCAGGGCAAACATCAGTCAGCGTAACAACTCAACAGCCAGAGCAAACATCAGTCAGCGTAACAACTCAACAGCCAGAGCAAACATCAGTCAGCGTAACAACTCAACAGCCAGAGCAAACATCAGTCAGCGTAACAACTCAACAGCCAGAGCAAACATCAGTCAGCGTAACAACTCAACAGCCAGAGCAAACATCAGTCAGCGTAACAACTCAACAGCCAGAGCAAACATCAGTCAGCGTAACAACTCAACAGTCAGAGCAAACATCAGTCAAGCATAACAAATCAACAGCCAGAACAAATATCAGTCAGCATAACTCAACAGCCAGAGCAAATATCAGTCAGCATAACTCTATAGCCAGAGCAAATATCAGTCAGCGTAACTCAACAGCCAGAGCAAATATCAGCCAGCATAACTCTACAGCCAGAGCAAACATCAGTCAGCATAACTCTACAACCAGAGCAAACATCAGTCAGCATAACTCTACAGCCAGAGCAAACATCAGTCAGCATAACTCTATAGCCAGAGCAAATATCAGTCAGCGTAACGCAACAGCTAGAGCAAATATCAGTCAGCGTAACAAGGCGACAGCCAGAACAAATATCAGTCAGCATAACAAACCAACAGCCAGAACAAATATCAGTCAGCGTAACTCTACAACCAGAGCAAATATCAGTCAGCGTAACGCAACAGCTAGAGCAAATATCAGTCAGCGTAACGCAACAGCTAGAGCAAATATCAGTCAGCGTAACGCAACAGTTAGAGCAAATATCAGTCAGCGTAACTCTACAACCAGAGCAAATATCAGTCAGCGTAACTCTACAACCAGAGCAAATATCAGTCAGCGTAACGCAACAGCTAGAGCAAATATCAGTCAGCGTAACGCAACAGCTAGAGCAAATATCAGTCAGCGTAACTCTACAACCAGAGCAAATATCAGTCAGCGTAACAAATCAACAGCCAGAGCAAATATCAGACAGCATAACAAATCAACAGCCAGAACAAATATCAGTCAGCGTAACTCTACAACCAGAGCAAATATCAGTCAGCATAACTCTATAGCCAGAGCAAATATCAGTCAGCATAACTCTATAGCCAGAGCAAATATCAGTCAGCATAACAAATCAACAGTTAGAGCAAATATCAGTCAGCGTAACGCAACAGCTAGAGCAAATATCAGTCAGCGTAACTCTACAACCAGAGCAAATATCAGTCAGCATAACTCTATAGCCAGAGCAAATATCAGTCAGCGTAACTCTACAACCAGAGCAAATATCAGTCAGCGTAACGCAACAGTTAGAGCAAATATCAGTCAGCGTAACGCAACAGCTAGAGCAAATATCAGTCAGCGTAACTCTACAACCAGAGCAAATATCAGTCAGCGTAACAACTAAACAGCCAGAGCAAACATCAGTCAGTATAACTCTACAGCCAGAGCAAACATCAGTCAGTGGAACAAATCAACAGCCAGAGCAAACATCAGTCAGTGTAACTCTACAGCCAGAGCAAACAGCAGTCAGCGTAACTCAACAGCCATAGCAAATATCAGTCAGCGTACCTCAACAGCCAGAGCAAATATCAGTAAGCGTAACAACTCAACAGCCAGAACAAATATCAGTCAGCGTAACAAATTAACAGTTAGAGCAAATATCAGTCAGCGTAACTCAACAGCCAGAGCAAATATCAGTCAGCATAACAAATCAACAGACAGAGCAAATATCAGTCAGCATAACTCTACAGCCAGAGCAAACATCAGTCAGCGTAACTCTACAGCCAGAGCAAACATCAGTCAGCGTAACTCTACAGCCAGAGCAAACATTAGTCAGCGTAACTCTACAGCCAGATCAAATATCAGTCAGCGTAACGCAACAGTTAGAGCAAATATCAGTCAGCATAACAACTCAACAGCCAGAGCAATAGTCAGTAGGTATGACAGCAGGAACAAATTTCAACCATGTGTCTCAGCAAGAGCATTATCAGGCAAGTGTGACAGTCACAACAATAGTAAGTCAAGTGTGACAGCTAAAGCAATAATCATTTAAGGGGAACAGCCAGAGCATTCAAGTGTGACAGATCAATATCTGAGCATAGTCATCAAATTGTGACAGCTAGATCATTAGACAATCAAGTGTGACAGCCAGATCATTAGTCAATCAAGTGTGACAGCCAGATCATTAGTCAATCAAGTGTGACAGCCAGATCATTTGTCAATCAAGTGTGACAGCCACTAGATCATTAGTCAATCAAGTGTGACAGCCAGATCATTAGTCAATCAAGTGTGACAGCCAGATCATTAGCCAATCAAGTGTGACAGCCAGATCATTAGCCAATCAAGTGGGACAGCCAGATCATTAGTCAATCAAGTGTTACAGCCAGATCATTAGTCAATCAAGTGTTACAGCCAGATCATTAGTCAATCAAGTGTTACAGCCAGATCATTTGTCAATCAAGTGTGACAGCCACTAGATCATTAGACAATCAAGTGTGACAGCCAGATCATTAGCCAATCAAGTGGGACAGCCAGATCATTAGTCAATCAAGTGTTACAGCCAGATCATTAGTCAATCAAGTGTGACAGCCAGATCATTAGGAAAGAAGAAACATTTTATTTTTGTATAAGTAACGCATTTAGACTCAATATTTTTTTTTATATTGTCATTTACCAACTTCTATGAAATATTATGATTTTGGAGAAAAAAACGACCCCTTTGCAAAATGTTCCTGACTAAAAACACTGAAGAAATGGCAGGAGCACATTGTGTGAAAACTCACATTGACAACAGGACTTCAGCAAGACTCGTTAACAAAATGATAAGCAGCATTGGAAGTAGATATACAATTATACTCCTTATTTGGCACATCGAACGCCTAGGATTAAGGTATAACTAGAACACTGACAGGTCAGTAAGAGCCCACGTCTTGTGGCAATATATCCCCCATAATCATCAAGAAGCAATCTGCCCATATAGCTGAGCTTGACGTTTGACATTTGGACTTCAAAAAAAATTGCAAGAAAGCAAAATATACATTTGACATGTACCATGGTGTGAGTCTTGTTTCCTTCTACCTCCATATATATATTTGCTGGGCTAACAGAAATGTAAATACTGGTGCAATTGATTTGTTTTAGTTCACCTTAAATACCTCCCCCATCAAGAGCCAGGGTCAAAGTCAGAGACCCACTTTGTCTTTGACCTTTGGACCCAAATGACCTTGACCTTTAACTCAGTGACCCTGATCTTTGCTCAGTTGACTTAATCTTCAATTCCGACCAACTTTGCTTCATGATATCATAACAAAATGTTCATCAGCGAAAAATACAAAACTTGACCTTGACTTTGAACCTTTGGACCCCGTAACCTGGACCTTTGGTCAGTTGACTCTGTGTTAAGTTTTGAACAACTTTGCTTCATAATAACATAAAAAAAATGTTCATCAGTAAAAAAATACAATATTCTACCTTGACCTTAAGTCAGTTGACTCTTTGTTAAATTCCGACCAACTTTGCTTCATAATGTCATAATAAAATGTACAACAAGATTCAGAAACCATTAATGAAACGATTATAACTGGCATGAAGCGGACAAATGAGGATTAATGTAAAATGAGGCAATTAAGTAGCAACGAGATGTTAAGAAATTTAAAATGAATGTTTGATTTAGCACAAGCTTATTTAGTGAATGTAAGTAAATTAATGTTATTAATTTTTAGAACTTAGTTTGGAGTTTGCAGTAAACATAACCAAAACCCAGTACATGCACATGCGTACCTTCGCATAAGTCAGTGAGAGAGTTGGATAGGGGGAGCTTCTTCAAGCCACCACATTCAGGGGCAGACAACCTATTTAAGGTAGGATCAGATGGCTTCGAGAGTTCGTACATTAGTACCCGGGAGTCGTCGTTGGCGTAGTGACGGTCAATGGTGTTGTTTTTGGCTCTATGGCGCTGTAGCTCTTCCTCAATTCGGTACTGCTCCATTCCATTGGACTGTTAACAAAAGCAATGGTTATTTTTTCCATTTAAATATATAATTCAGATATGAAAGCACAAGATCCTTTGTTTATGTTTTTTCATAATTTAGTTTTGGCTACGCCCTAAATGATATCTGTAATTTTAACTTCTTATTGGCTGAATTTACTCAGTAATTAAATTACAGCACAATGCTGTTTTGTGCAAATTTCCTTTGTTTTTATCAGAAATTAATAAATATTTATTAACTATGAACTAAAAAGTGTCTTTAATTGAATTACCAGGAATAACCATGATTATTTTGGGGGTTATGCAGTATAAACCGAAAAAACACCTGGTGCATAAACCACTTTGCTGATTCACACAAAGTTTTTTTCAGTAGATAAAGTTAAACCCCTAAAATAATTCTGGTTTTTCTTGAAAAAAACATTGTAATTTCTTTTTTTCACCTTTGACTAAATATGATAATGGAAAAATGAAAGAAAATTTGACACATTACCTCTAAGATGGCTTCCTTAAGGTCTTCCACAAACTTTTGCCGGTCATGGTCATTCCTGGCATTGAATGTCATAAATACTTTTCCATCTAGGCTGTTGTTTAACCGCACACCGTATTGATAATCTATTAACGAAAACAGTAGTCATTAACAAATAGTGGATCTGTGAGAGTTTGTAGGCTTTAAACCTGTGTTCTCATCTCTTTATTTACTAAATGGTTGTATTCTTCAATGTAAACAGGATTGCACTATTTCCCGGGCTATTAAACTTTTGATCATGGATACAAAGAACTTTGTGAAAATGAATTATAAATTTATTTCCAGATTAATCATATTATCAGCAGATCAGAAAGGGGCAGTAACTCTTGTATATATAAAGGTTCAATAGGCCTGTAGTACCTACCTACCTACCTTGAAAATCATTCAAAGCCAAAATGCTACCCTTAACCAATTGTGGTACTTTGGTAGTGATATTGAATTAAATTATTGATTTGTGTCCACAATGAGAAAAGCTGAGCCAACAACACTGGTCTACAGGTCAACACTACCGCAAACAAAGGACATGCTCGTTAATAATGGTATGGAATTATTTAGATAACTTGTCCAAACATATCATTATCACCTACCTAAAATAGCTAATATACTAAAAAACTAGCTTATCAACTACAGATGCAATACTATAATGATTCTGAAATCCTGATATTGATATATATTAAGTGGGATTACACAAATGGTTAATTTATTCAAGTTCCCATTCACGAAATGCACCGTTATGTAACGTGTGAACAAGATGAAATATTGATCAGCAGTGAAATGTTTAAACAAGTCAATTCAAGCTATAGAACAACATATCAATACAGCAAATTGTCATTGTGTAAATGTTTACCCATGGCACAGACCATTTAGTTTAGACAAATATTCACTGAAATCCTACGAAGATGTTGAAACGTGAAAAGTCAACAGATAAACAGATGAACGGGTGACAGATGTAAAGTGCTCACAAATCTCACCTTACAGATGAGCTAAAAGTCACCTGTAACACAGGTACCAAGAACAGCTGGGTCAATGTTACACAGTGAACCGATACCATGTCATTGAAGTCAATAGCTGTGTACTTACGTGGAGTCTCAAACAGGAATACCTGCATACCACATAGAGAGAAGGATTGCTTAAATGCATATGTTATACCAGTCTTCTTTTTACTGAAGATTTTTGTTACCTAGAAAAATACAAAACAATATTTTTTAAATCATTTCTTAGTCAATCCTTCTCAAACAAAACAGCATGTAACACTACGCAAGTGCAAGCTACGGAGAAAAATATCTGTCAGTCAAAACAGAATTCAGAAAAAAAACTTCAGGAATTTCATTAAGTAGATTCATTATTATTGCAATGGTTCAGTTAGCATAAAATTAACAGCAAAGGAAAGTTTTACTGGTCACTAAACATAGGTGGTCACTTAACACAGGTGGTCTCTTACCACAAGTGGTCACTTAACACAGGTGGTCACTTAACACAGGTGGTCTTTAATACACATGGTTCAGATGGTGTCTCAAGCAGGCTAGACTGTACTTTACCACAATAAATTGTCATCCTTATGTTCTACTTCTCTGCTTCACACATTAGAATTTCAATATAAACCTAGATTTACAAAGGTAAAGTAACCAGACTTACAAAGATAATGTAGGCAGACTTACAAAGATAATGTAGCCAGACTTACAAAGGTAATGTAGCCAGACTTACAAAGATAATGTCGTTGAAGAGGAATACTTCCCTCTGGTGAAGGCCAACCTTCTCCTTCTTCTGCGGGTCGTGTACCTCGTACAGTCGGCAGTAACAAACCAGTCGCCTGTGGGATAGGGCCAGTTGCTGGAAATTAAAAACAAAGTGCCATTACAATGTATATCAATCACTCTTAGTCTTTCAATATCAGTTTTAATATTATATTTAACAAGAGGCCCATGGGCCTTAACGGTCACCTGAGNAAAATGTTGGTTAAAAACTTTTGCAGTAAAATTTGTTCTTAAAATATCGTTAATCTAGATTTCTTTGTCAGCATGGAAAAGAAGAAAGTTGTTTGGTAAGGTTTTTAGTAGCAAATGAGTTCTGATAGTTCCATAAATAATCTCAGTGAAAAAAGACAAGTGCCTTAGTACTAGAACAGGACTTATCCTGAACCCATTGTAATGTCTATCGGTGCAGCACTTACTGGTCTCTTGCCGACGATGGTCTGTTCCACCTTCATCACCTGGGTAACGTGGTCGACACCTGGACGTAGCTCCGAATGGCTTATCCTCTCGTAGATTCCGACCAGCATGTCACGATCTACGTCATCTCCATCGTCTATACCTGTAAAGATTCAAGTATCTTCCTCATCAAATATGATAAACAACACAGCCAAACTCAGGGATATTCAGGATATTACCAGTAAACTACCAATCATGATACGTATTGAGATTTCCAAACCACCTTTGTACCATCTTCATTAGTTCTTTGTCAGTTCGATCTTTTCTCTTCTTTCCTCTAATCTGTTTGATCGAGTCATGTTAACAGTAAATGCACCTTGAGGTAACTTTTGATCTAAACTTAATACTGATGTGTAAGAAAGCCAACCTTCAAAGTGAGTTTGTCATTTCACATATTTACTAGTACAGTACTTAATGTGAAAGAAATAGAATCGATCATTGCAATATGAGAAAGATCTGTTTAGTTCTTCTTTTAATCCATTTTGTTTTTATGATCAGTCTCAAAATATAACATACACAACGAGGGATCAAGGGGAACCTACATTTAAAATTTGAGAAAGATCCCTCCCGTACTTCCCGAGAAATAGCGATAACAAACTTTCACTATCAAAATCCAAGATGGCTGCCTGTCGGCCATGTTGTTTATCCGATCAGTCTCTAAAATTGCCCTGCACAGCTAGGACCAAGGGGAACCTACATATAAAATTTAAGAAAGATCCCTCTAGTTCTTCCGGAGAAATAGCGGTAACAAACCCACACTATCAAAATCCAAGATGGCTACCTGTCGGCCATGTTGTTTATCCGATCAATCTCAAAAGTTGCCCTGCACAGCTAAGGACCAAGGGGAACCTACATATAAAATTTGAGAAAGATCCCTCTGATACTTCCCGAGAAATAGCGATAACAAACTTTCAATATCAAAATCAAAGATGGCTGCCTGTCGGCCATGTTGATTATTCGATCAGTCTCAAAAAATGCCCTACACAGCTAAGGGCCAAGGGGAACCTACATATAAAATTTGAGAAAGATCCCTTTTGTCCTTCTTGAGAAATAGCGATAACCAAAATTGTTTACAGACGGACCACGGACCACGGACGCAGGGTGATTTGAATAGCCCACCATCAGATGATGGTGGGCTAAAAATGGACATCAACAGTCAAGGAAATTAGAATGCAAACCTCGTAAATTTTTGATGAAGTCTTCCACCTTCATCCTGCGCTCTGCCTTAATATTGGAGTTGTGCAAGTCTGTGTTGAGCATGATGATAGCAAAGGCCAGAAGGAACACAACATCTAGGTTTTTGAAATTCTTGACTTGATCTGGGTTGCAAACACAGTATCTTGATGCAAATGCCTGTGGAAAGAAACATATCTTTCACATCAATATGGTATATATAATGGTTTAGCCCCGACATCTCTTCGTCCAGAGAAGAGCAATAAACTAGCGCTAAAGGAGCTGACCAAACATATCCTTCACATCACTAACTGGTTTAGCCTCGACATCTCTTCGTCCTGAGAAGAGCAAGAAACTAGCGCTAAAGGAGATGACCAAACATATCCACCACATCACTAACTGGTTTAGCCTCGACATCTCTTCGTCCTGAGAAGAGCAAGAAACTAGCGCTAAAGGAGCTGACCAAACATATCCTTCACATCACTAACTGGTTTAGCCCCGACATCTCTTTGTCCTGAGGAGAGCAAGAAACTAGCGCTAAAGGAACTGACCAAACATATCCTTCACATCACTAACTGGTTTAGCCCCGACATCTCTTCGTCCTGAGGAGAGCAAGAAACTAGCGCTGAAGGAACTGACCAAACATAAACTTTCATCCTAAAATCTTATTAAATTATAAACTTATCAAACTTACCTGTAAATAGGTTTGATCAATCTGTATTTACCAAAGCTTGTTCACAAGCATTTCAACAAAGTTTAGCTCTGATGACAATCCATCTATGACCTTGAACATTTTATCAAAATCAGAACTTATCTAGTACCTATCTCTGGCTAGAATATTTTTATAAGATATCACGATGGAATTTTGAGAAGTTTAGGCCAATGAAATACACCAAATTTTGTAAAATCTAGTCTAATCTAAACTGAAGTGACTTTGCAGTGACCTTAACCTCTGAACTAGTGACCTTAACCTATACAACCCCCTGCAAACATATCCCAATAGGATTCCAGCATACACAGTATGATGTCTCAAAATCAAAATAAATGAAAGATAAATAATTTGAGAATAGCGTAAATACCGGTACATCATTATTTACCTCCATGAGTCTTTCAATCTTCTGAGCTTCTCCCTGAAAGTAGATAAGATAATACACATGACTGGTGTTTCTTATAACAAAGACACGTGTCCCACAAATTGTAAGAACAGTAATCTAAGATTGGGCAGGAAAAAGTCATGCAATGTTTGGGGGTGGCCATAGATTGGACAGGGAAAAAGTCATGCAATGTTTGGGGTGGCCATAGATTGGAAAGGGAAAAAGTCATGCAATGTTTGGGGGTGGCCGTAGATTGGACAGGGAAAAAGTCATGCAATGTTTGGGGGTGGCCATAGATGGGTCAGGGAAACAGTCATGCAATGTTTGGGGGTGGCCATAGATTGGACAGGGAAAAAGTCATACAATGTTTCGGGGTAGCCGTAGATTGGAAAGGGAAAAAGTCATGCAATGTTTGGGGGTGGTCATAGATGGGTCAGGGAAACAGTAATGCAATGCTTGGGGCTGGCCATAGATGGGGCAGGGAAACAGTCATGCAATGCTTGGGGCTGGCCATAGATGGGTCAGGATTCTGTCTTGCCACCAGGATGGGTTTTGCACNGAAACAGTCATGCAATGTTTGGGGGTGGCCATAGATGGGTCAGGGAAACAGTCATGCAATGCTTGGGGGCTGGCCATTGATGTGTCAGGGAAACAGTCATACAATGCTTGGGGCTGGCCATAGATGGGTCAGGGAAACAGTCATGCAATGCTTGGGGCTGGCCATAGATGGGTCAGGGAAACAGTCATGCAATG